>NC_140172.1:141985619-142003119 GCF_963971535.1 Notolepis coatsorum
TAATAATAATAATAATAATAAATAATAATAATAATAATAATAATAATAATAATAATAATAATAATAATAATAATAATAATAATAATAATAATAATAATAATAATAATGATAATAATGATAATAATGATAATAATAATAATAATAATAATAATAATAATAATAATAATAATAATAATAATAATAATAATAATAATAATAATAATAATAATAATAATAATAATAATAATAATAATAATAATAATAATAATAATAATGATAATAATGATAATAATGATAATAATGATAATAATGATAATAATGATAATAATAATAATAATAATAATAATAATAATAATAATAATAATAATAATAATAATAATAATAATAATAATAATAATAATAATAATAATAATAATAATAATAATATTAATAGAGGGAGAACACATGTGGCGTAGTATTCCCCTTTATGGCCATTTCGTCACGGGCTGTGTCAAGATCCCTGGATGAGATAATATATTCCTTTATTGATCCCCTTGGGGAGGGGTGGCACAGGTATGGGCAGGGCATTAGAAGAAATACATAAATATAGGCAATCAAATAAATATTAATGTAGAAATATGAGAAAAATAAATATAGCAATAGATAAAAAATGTTTTATTAGTATTTAGTATTTTTCTCCTATTTCTATATTCATATTTGACTATACTATACTATGAGTAAAAGTAAACAGTATAGACAAGGTGCAGGTGAGGGTCTGTACCCTGACTGGCATAATATACGTTACAGTCCATGCAGGATTTGGTGATTACGAGTTATGAGTGAGACACACTTAGCAGTCAGAGGTCAGACATTCCTAATAGTTCACGACAGCCGTTAGTTCTCCAGCTGCTGGCAGCAGTCCATGACCCCGGTCGTGGAGCCTGATGGCTGCTGGCACGAAGGCCTGGCAGAGGCGGGTAGTGGTGTGTCAGGGGGGTATGAGTGTGTAGCTGAACCTGATGGCTGCTGGCACAAAGGCCTGGCAGAGGCGGGTAGTGGTGTGTCAGGGGGGGGGATGAGTCTGTAGCTGAACATGCTCCTCATCTTGGCTCACTTCTCATTCAAGTTTCAAGTTTATTTGTCACATACATTAAAAGTACAGTGTACAGTCAATGCAATGAGCACTCTCTCGGCCCTAAACCTATACATAATAACATAAGCTGACCTGAGAATAACAACAACAACATACAATAAAAATCAATAGCAGCATCTAATAAAATAATAAAACATTTAAAAACAATTAAAAGAGGCGGCTGGGTGGCGCAGCAGACTAAGCGCTCGTCACCAACGCGAGAGACACTGGTATCGAATCCGGCTGTCAGCGGGAGGGAAGCCGGTGGGTGGGTCCGGGTCGTTGTAAACAGCGACTCCTACAGTTCGGTCGGGGCGCCTGCACAGCGAGGGAAGGATCTGGAGGGAGGTAGTGTGACCTTCCACACGTTACACTCTCCCAGTGAGAGTCCGCGCTGCCAGGTGAAAAGAAGTGGTGGGCTGGGTACACATGTGTCGGAGGAAGCATGTGATATTGTGATAGTCTCCGCCAGACGGTAGGGGGTAGAGTGCGCAACGACCAGGAAGGGGATTGGGAATTTACATAACGACTAACATTGGGATGGGAGAAAAACGGAAAAAGAAGGGGGAAAAAGGTAAGTACATTTTTATTTTTTTTTATTAAAAGAAGAATAAGAGCATACAATAAAAGCACAGATGAATAATACATTTAAAAAAATCCACTGCTTCTACAATCATTTAAGTGTGACTGTTAAAACAATCGCCTGGGGGTAAAAACAATCTCTGAGGTGGGAGGCCCGAGCTCTGATGCTCTGTAGACGCCTCCCCGAGGGGAGATAAGAGAAAAGAGAGAGGGGGTGGGAGGGGTTCTCCCTAGTAGAAACTCATTCATCCCATAAATTCGACACCCCATGAATGCAGAAATCCAGCTGTGCATGTAACCTAATGTTGGGAAGGGCTGTCTTGACAGATCTGAGGGAACAAGAACGCAGAGGATAGAAGGGTTTCATCGATGGCCTATGTTCCTCGGGCAATTTAAAGGCCTAAGTAAGTATATGCGATCTAAGGTTAACTGTAAGAATCTCACCACCTGAGTGGTTGTTACAAGGCCATGTGTTGCCTGGTCTGACTGCAGAATGCTTATATAACATTATGGATGGAAAAATTGATGGCATGTCAAAAACACACACACACACACACACACACACACACACACACATACATGCATGCACGCACGCACGCACACACACAGGGCCATGTGCAGGCCAGCAGTGGGTAGAAGACACCTGCTTGTTACAGCTTGATACAATGGCAATGTGTTAGTGTGTACACACACACACACACACACACACACACACACACACACACACACACACACACACACACACACACACACACACACACACACACACACACACACACACACACACACACACACACACACACACACACACACACACCAACACACCAATGTTGAATCTAGTTTGTTTGCTTCTTGGTGATTGAGTATTGACAGGCTTGTAATCACCACTAATCAATTCCACATTATAGATTTCATATAACTAGACAACTCCCACGTCACACAACGCTCACAAGCATAGGCGCCCCGTAATGAAGTTAAGCCTACCCAAATGTTATGCTGGGAATTTAGAAAATTATATATTATGTGCGCAGCATTATATGCTACTATATTGTGTGTGTGTTGTGCTGCAGCCCCCGGTGACAATTCAGCAAGGTGATTATGGGTAGGTTTAGGTATAAAAAAAAAAAAAAAAACATTCCATGTACCTACAGCCAGTAAACCAATCATGCCGCAAAGCATAATTTCTTTTTTGTAAACATCCGCATTCCGAATTTCCGCCCGCCGATCGCTTTGTAGTGAACACCAGCGCGCTAGTTTGTCTTTTTTCAAGGCAAAAGATAAACAAAGTAATTCAGAAGCTGCCATTCATGCTGGCATTCCACCGGATCACAACCTATTGTTGAGATGTTGAGATGTTGCTTTATCTTGGCAAACACGGGATTGCTCTACGAGCGCACAATGAGAGTCAGAGTTAATCAAATCGTGGAAACTTCTTAGCAGAAGAGATCATTGATGCCTACGATGATCATGCCGAGACGAAACGCTGCATATTGCAGCATTAAGGTAAGACGATGGTTAATCATATTGGATGCCTTCATTTGAACACTCAATTTGCACTATATATTAAATGAGTGGGGCTCGCTGTAGTAGCCTAGTAGTGGCTGTGTGTATTGTATGAATGCAGAACCATGTACAGCAGTGTTTGCAGGTGCACGCAGTGTGCGCAAACAAAAAAGGAAAAAAGCACGCTAGGGAGATCGACAGACAGACAGACGGAACACTTGTTAGTCTTGGAAATTAATTTGTGTGTCACCCCCCCCCCCCCCCCCCCCCCAAATATATTTGTGAAATTATGCTGAATAACTCATTGCTACGGCATTGTGTAAACATTTTTAATCTGGGGCGCCCCAGTGGCGAACCACATAGCGCGCTCAGCCGCGACACGGCCGACCCGGGTTCGACTCCCGAACCCATCGTTATTTGCCGAATGTCTTCCCCCCACTCTGTCTCCCATTCCTCCTCTGTCTCTCTCTACTGGACTGCCCAGTAGAAATAAAGCGATAAAACGCCAAAAAAAGATTATAATAATGGAAATCTATGGACATCTGTGTTGGTTTTGGTGCAAGAGACTTGGTTTACTGTGCACCATCAAATCTCAAATCTACAGTTTGGAAAACACAAGAAGGAAGGGCAATTGGCAAATAAATCTGGCCTGCATGGTGAGACTAACCTATGCTACTATCCTAGTAGCTACAGCGAGCACAAGCAAGAACACACATGGCAAAGAGATGGATATTCCACTTTTTAAAAACCACAACTCAGCAAGGTCTAAGGTAATCACGGCATCCATTGCCAGTTTTCTTGCTAAGGACTTAACGATACAATATATTTCTATTCTTACAAGGTCAAACCAGCATCATACAGATCACGTCGTTATACGTTGTTGAGGTTGTATGAAAAGGAAAACCCAGGATAAGCTGCAGCCGCTGCTTTTGAGAGGAACACAGCAAAAACAAAAGAAATAAATACATCTATAACAACAAAACAAGACATGTTATATAGAACATAACACGATACAGACATGGAACAATATATTAGTACAGAGAGGAGTGTAATTTTCTGTAGACAATCATCAGGTTATATGAAGACGAGTATATATTTTTTAAATTTCTTAAGGAAACAGACTGGGACATTTTTATGGAGTCGTCGAGCTCGTTCCATATCTGCAGACCCCCGCACAGCACACTCAGACTGGCCCCCGCACAGCACACTCAGACTGGACCCCCACACAGCACACTCAGACTGGACCCCTGCACAGCACACTCAGACTGGACCCCCACACAGCACACTCAGACTGGACCCCTGCACAGCACACTCAGACTGGACCCCCACACAGCACACTCAGACTGGACCCCTGCACAGCACACTCAGACTGGACCCCCGCACAGCACACTCAGACTGGACCCCCGCACAGCACACTCAGACTGGACCCCCACACAGCACACTCAGACTGGACCCCCGCACAGCACACTCAGACTGGACCCCTGCACAGCACACTCAGACTGGACCCCTGCACAGCACACTCAGACTGGACCCCTGCACAGCACACTCAGACTGGACCCCCGCACAGCACACTCAGACTGGACCCCCACACAGCACACTCAGACTGGACCCCCGCACAGCACACTCAGACTGGACCCCTGCACAGCACACTCAGACTGGACCCCCGCACAGCACACTCAGACTGGACCCCCACACAGCACACTCAGACTGGACCCCCGCACAGCACACTCAGACTGGACCCCCACACAGCACACTCAGACTGGACCCCCGCACAGCACACTCAGACTGGACCCCCACACAGCACACTCAGACTGGACCCCCGCACAGCACACTCAGACTGGACCCCCGCACAGCACACTCAGACTGGACCCCCGCACAGCACACTCAGACTGGACCCCCACACAGCACACTCAGACTGGACCCCCGCACAGCACACTCAGACTGGACCCCTGCACAGCACACTCAGACTGGACCCCTGCACAGCACACTCAGACTGGACCCCTGCACAGCACACTCAGACTGGACCCCCGCACAGCACACTCAGACTGGACCCCCACACAGCACACTCAGACTGGACCCCCGCACAGCACACTCAGACTGGACCCCTGCACAGCACACTCAGACTGGACCCCCGCACAGCACACTCAGACTGGACCCCCACACAGCACACTCAGACTGGACCCCCGCACAGCACACTCAGACTGGACCCCCACACAGCACACTCAGACTGGACCCCCGCACAGCACACTCAGACTGGACCCCCACACAGCACACTCAGACTGGACCCCCGCACAGCACACTCAGACTGGACCCCCGCACAGCACACTCAGACTGGACCCCCGCACAGCACACTCAGACTGGACCCCCGCAAAGTCCAGAGTTGCATATCAGAGTAAATAACCAACTTGTGACCACTATCACGCCTGAGAGGACGGGCAGCTCACACTCTCAACGACTGCCTCCCTCAAAGCAAAACTTCTAAATCAATTCAGGCATCTATAATGTGGAATTGATTAGTGGTGATTACAAGCCTGTCAATACTCAATCACCAAAAAGCAAACTAACTAGAATGACACGAGAAAATATTCACAAGATCGTCAGCTGAAGCTGCAGCCCTGCATTACAAAGTAACCCCTCAACAAACACATTAACTCAACACTCAATACATTATTACAGTAGATACCAGTTGCTAACTTTTTAATGTATTTATATCGATTCATAGCTGTATTATGTGACTGCTGGTACTGCAGTTTACTGACAGTATACTGAATATAAGCATACTGCACACTGTGTATTGACAGTATACTGAATTGAACCATACTGCACACTGTTTATTGACAGTATACTGAATTGAACCATACTGCAGACTGCTTACTAGGTAATACAACTTTTGAGTTTGTTATCAATGGTAAATGTAAAATGAACGTCTACATTAAACAAATAACTAATTATAACTGTATTGTCC
This sequence comes from Notolepis coatsorum, assembly GCF_963971535.1. Classification (NCBI taxonomy): domain Eukaryota; kingdom Metazoa; phylum Chordata; class Actinopteri; order Aulopiformes; family Paralepididae; genus Notolepis; species Notolepis coatsorum. Next base: position 141,991,760 of record NC_140172.1, read on the forward strand.
CTGAGAGAGTGAACAGTTTTAAGCACCTCGGAGCCCACATATCCGAGGACTTGACATGGACCACACACATTGACAGTGTTGTGAAGAAGGCACGACAACGCCTCTACTTCCTCAGGTGCCTAAGGAAGTTCCAAGTCAGTCAGAAGATCCTTAAGAACTTCTACTCATGTACAATAGAGAGCATCCTGACTGGCAACATCACCTCCTGGTTTGGGAATAGCACTGCACAAGACCGAAGCAGACTACAGAGAGTGACACGTTCAGCCGAACGCACAATTGGAGGGGGGCTTCCCACCCTCCAGAACATTTACAACAAGCGGTGCAGGGGTAAGGCTAAGAGAATCATCAAGGACTCCAGCCACCCAAACAACTGCCTCTTTGAACTGCTGCGGTCAGGCAAGTGATACCGGAGTCTCAAGGCGAGCACAGAAAGACTCAGAAAAGCTTCTATCCCCAGGCCATCAGGCTGCTCAACGAACAATAAACACTATGCAACAACCATCAAATGCACACAGCACACACATCCACACGCACACACTCACTTTAAACAAACAACACACTGCAGCACCCACTCTCCACACTTTAGATCACCTAAACACACTTTATATTTATTGGTAAAGGATTTGCACTACAACTCGTACACCTTACTGTACATTGTACCTAAATTGTACCTCATCACATTTCTGCTTTGCACTATATAGTATTGTATATTAGTACATTGCATAGTATATTGTATATTGTATGGTAACTCAGTTACTTCTATTCTGCATCGAACATTGTACATATGTCTATACTGAACACTGGACCTCTATTTTTACTTCTATTTTACATGCTATACTATTTTATTTCATACTTATCTTGTCTAGCACAGTCTCTGGAGCGTAACAGTAAGAAGCATTTTGTATAAAAGTATTCTGTCAACTATTAAAGAAACTTGAAACTTGAATCATATAGTAGCCAATATGTATCGGATCAACGACTCCCTACACCGTTTCAAAAGGAAATGCCTAATTTATGTCTGTACCCCTGGGACTGTTTTACGAAATCCAGTAATAAGGCACAACATTTTTTGTTTTCCGCTGATATATATATCATGTATCAACGCATAGCAACCATTGTTTTGCACCTACAGTAGCAACCGTTGGAAGAAGGAATCATGGAAGATCATCATCATCATCATCATCATCATCATCATCATCATCATCATCATCATCATCATCATCATCATCATCATTGTTGTGAAGGGCCAGATTAAAACTGAGAATCTACCTTTATTGTTTGATATACTTTGTATATTATTTATATATACACGGAATATCCCTTTACCTGCGTTCAAACCAGAGTAATATTCGCTGAAGTGAAGTGAGCAACTCGTGCGTTGAGAACATGTGCGAATAGAATAGTAAAGTGTCAGAGTTTAATGCAGTAACGTCAAGTTCGACCTAATCTAATGTGAAGTAAATAGTCGTTCATTTATTGTATATCGTGCGGCCACAGTTCGTTCGTGTGTAGCATTACCCAGCGGTTCGTCGTGTTTTAGCTTGTGTACCTTAGCCAGGGTGTGTGGCCTAAATACGTCGCCCACACCCGAGGAGGCCTAGTCGGAGAACCATTGGACATGTGCACAGGAGAACCAACGTCGGCGATTGCAGAACCATTACCGGTTGGATTATATTGATTTGGAACGTGTTACCCGGAGAAGAGCCTCGTTGATTTCCACTATCGTTTGGGATTCAACCTTGTGAGGATTACAACTCGGGCTGGCCTCATGGACAGAGGCTGGCTAGCTGTCATCAGTGCTATCGAGCATTTGGATTACAACTATTGCTTTGCTGCTGATCGTGGGATTTACAAGGACCGACTCCTGTACGTGGAGTCTCTTTATTCTTCATTGAATCAGACTGAGTATCCGAACATTCCTCTACCCTCCAGGCCTTACACCCCGGAGGGAACCCATTGTCTCCAGGCGGTATCAGCGTTGCCTTATATAGTTGCTATTATACGACAGGTGGTGTCAACTTAGACCCATCGTAGGATTCCTGCTATTCTTAGTGACTCATGCTATTGACTGACTTTACGCATATTCTTCGCCATACAAGCGCGACCCTAATTCTCATTCTGTAACCTAATGTTGCATAATAATAAAATACCCTCAAATACTATTTCTTTGTCAATGCCGTGTTCTTGTGAGTGTTCACCATCTATATTTGATGTACTGTCTGGCCAGTAATTAAAGTACATAACTAGCAGTGGTTTAATCTATCACAATCTTTAATACAGTCAGGGTTTTGTAACCCCTCAGTTACAATTGGTCTTTCGAGCCGGAGGGTATCAGTGTAATATTTAATATAATATTAATATTGACATGGTCAGCGGTGAACACTCTCCAAGCGGCTCCCCTAAGCTAGAACGCCCGCAGCGCAAACGTCAGCTACCTCCATATCTGGAGGACTTCGCTTTCGTTCTACCCCCTAGCTTATCTAAACAGACGTTAAATACGGATAAATCGGATAGTTTAAGCATGTCCAATCCTATCGACTTGGCGACCCTGCCAGTAGAGACCCCAGTGGGTTCAAACGAAACTGACTTAGCTCACGGGGGGACCAAGTGGGACATGACGTGACTATACCTCCAGACAGCGCCACCGGGATAGACCCCGGAGCGCTCCAGGATAAAGAAAGCGCTCCAGGGATAGAACCCGACACACAACCAAGAGAAGAGTACCGCGCTCAGGAGATAGACCTCGGAGCGCGCCAGGAGAACAGATCCCCAACAAGCCCTGTCAGCACCCGATCACCTCCGTCAGTGCCATCCCCCAGCGAGGCGGACCAGAGACTGGTGCAAGCCTTGATCGCCACGCTGACAGCCTCAACCGAAAGTGACCGACTCCAGGGTGAGCGCGACCGGCTTCAAGCAAAGACGCTTAGTGAGCGCGAACACTCTGCCACGGAACGAGAGCGCCTTCACGCGCAACTCCAAGCGCAAGCCCTTAGTGAGCGCGAACACTCTGCTACGGAACGAGAGCGCCTCCGGGCGCAACAATTAAGTGAGCGCGAACACTCTGCCGTGGAACGAGAGCGCCTCCAGGCTCAACAAATGAGCAAGCGCGAACAACGAGAGCGCCTCCAGGCGCAACAATTATTGAGCGCGAACACTCTGCAGCGGAACGAGAGCGCCTCCACGCGCAATTCCAAGCGCAAGCCCTTAGTGAGCGCGAACACTCTACAACGGAACGAGAGCGCCTCCAGGCGCAACAACGGAGTGAGGACGACCGCATCAGACTGGAGGAGAGGCGCCTTCAGACGGAAGAGAACATCGAACGAGACCGCGCCAATGCACAGCGCGACGCCGCCAATGCACAGCGCGAAGCAGAGCGCGACCGGCTGCAGGCACAGATGATAGAACAATTGATCGCCAGGGCGACACCCCCTCTCTCCGCACGGAGCTCCCGGAGATCATCACGACAAGGGTCTAGGGCACCTTCCCCTACCCGACAAAGCTACCCGGGACCCGGCCAACAGGAGGAACCTGTCTACGTCTCCGAGCCCCCTCCCCGACCGGTCCATACGAGACCCAGCCAACGGGAAGAACCGGCCTACGTCGCCGAGAGACTAACTAGAAGACTCCAGGACCTAGAAGAGGAAGAGGAGGAATATCAAGCCCACCAGCACGAACATACTTTGGACCAGGAGGCCCAGTACAGCCCCGACTTCAGCCCTGAGTCACTGCACTACAAACCCCCGACCCAACTCAAGGGTGAGTTTGACGTACAGACAGCACCGAGGAACAGCACCTGGGGACCCGGCCTCTGGTACCCACCAAGTACTAACCCACGACCACACGTACGGGGAGACTCGCCATATGGCAGCTGAGTGCCGCCTAAAGAAAAGATGCAGCAAGTGCGACGGCGCCCACTTGGAGGTCCTACACGACAGCAACAAGAAGAAACCCGTACCCCCAAGCAGCTCGAGAGTGAACATCATGTACATAGACCCTGCAAAGAGCGGGAGCTCCCGAGTGCTCTTGAAGGTGGTCCGAGTGCTTTTAAGCTACGAGGACAAGGTCATGGACACTTACGCCGTCCTAGATGATGGGTCAGAAAAGACTCTCCTCCTCGCATCCGCCGCAGCCCGGCTGGGTCTGCGGGGGAACGAAGAAACAATGACAATCCGTACCATTAGAAGAGACCTGAAGACCATAAAGGGTGAAAATGTCTCCTTCACGATAGCAGCGGTCGAGCAGCCCGAGAAGCAGTATAGCATCACTAACGCCTTCACCAGCCACGACATAGGCCCTGTCACGGTACACCTACCCCATCACAAAGCTGACGGAGAAATACGTGCACCTACGTCAACTACCTATACCGCTCATCGACGACGCCACCCCGACCCTGCTCATAGGATCCGAACACGCACACCTCATCGTCCCAACGGACCGGGTCCACATCGGTCCAGCAGTGGTCGAGACCCGCCTGGGTTGGACACTACAAGGCCCCCTCTCCGGGTCTTCCAACCGACCGACAGCCCCTCGCTGCCTCTACACGAGGATAAACGAAGACGACACCACCCTCTTGCAGCACGTCGAGAGGCTATGGACATTAGACGCGATGCCCTTTAAGAATGAAAAGAAACTCGTTCGCTCAAAGGAAGACACTTATGCCATAGCCCTCCTCGAGCAGAAGACAAAGAGAGTCGAGGTCAACGGAGTGATGAGATACGCAACTCCACTCTTGAGGCGAGAGGGTATGCCCACCCTCCACGCCTCAAAAGAAGCGACAGAGCGATATCTACTGAACACCGAGCGGCGTCTAGCCAAAGACACCACTCAAGCCACTGTGTACCACGCTGAGATCGACAAGCTCATCGCCGCGGGACACATAAAGAAAATTGACATTCAAGAGGCCGACCAGACGACTGAATCCTGGTACGTGCCCCACCACAAGGTCCACCACAACGGCAAGGATCGCATTGTATTCAACTGCAGCTACCAGATCGGACTACAGAACCTGAATAAAGAACTCTTGCCCGGCCCGACACTCGGCCCCTCTCTCCTCGGCGTACTACTACGTTTCCGCCAAGACAAGGTGGCCATCAGCGGCGACATCAAAGGGATGTTCCTGCAGGTGCGACTAGTGGAGGAGGACAAGCCCCTGCTGCGGTTCCTATGGAGAGAGAGGATCAACGATGAGCAACCATCCATCTACCAATGGGAGGTCTTCCCCTTCGGCACCACATGCAGCCCATGCTGTGCTACGTTCGCACTTCAAAAACATGTGACAGAAGACCCTGAAGCTGACGAGGAGGTCAGACAAAGTGTAGAGAGGAGTTTCTACGTGGACAACTGTCTGCAAAGCGTCTCGACGCCAGAAGAAGCCGAAACCCTCCTGCTCAAGCTCCGCGCCTCACTGATCAAAGGCGGCTTTGATCTCCGGCAGTGGGCCAGCAGTGACCCTCAAGTACTTCGCAGCCTCTCCCCAGAGACAAAGGCAGCAAGCAACGAGACCTGGATGGCGACCACCCCAGGTGAAGCACAGGAAATGACATTGGGCCTAGTCTGGCGATTCAAAACAGACTCGCTCCATTACAAATACACACCCCTGACCCCGGAGCAGGGAAGGTCGACCCCTCTACTGACCACCAGACGGAGCGTATACAGAACACTCGCAATTCAATACGACCCACTGGGGTGTATCCTACCTTACACCACTCGGGCGAAAATGATTGTACGAGAGCTGTGGGACAAGGAACAGGGCTGGGACGACCCCATACCCGACCACCTAGCTTCCACCTGGAGAGAGTGGGAGAGAGAACTCAGCTCGCTCCAAAATGTGAACATACGCCGGAGCTACTTCCCACCCACAGTGCGGCTGGAGACGTGCCAGATGGACCTGCACGTCTTCAGTGACGCCTCGGAAGTGGCCTACGGTTCGGTGGCCTACTTGCGGGCCCAAGAGGAGGGAGGAGAAATACACACAGCCTTCATCCTGGCTCGCTCAAGGATAGCCCCCCGCAAGCAACAATCGATCCCGCGTCTAGAGCTCTGCGCAGCTCTGGTAGGCGCGCAACTCGCCACGTTAATCCAACGTGAACTCACCATCCCGGTGCAAAGAACAATCTTGTGGTCAGACTCCATGACCGTACTCACATGGATCCAGTCCGATTCTTGTAGATACAAGGTCTTCGTGGGAGTCAGAATCACAGAGATTCAAGACCTGGTAGGATCAGCGTGCTGGAGGTACGTGGACACGAAACAGAACCCAGCCGATGTCATCACACGGGGGATGTCCCTAGATGACCTCACACGTCACAATATCTACAGTGACGGTCCTGACTTCCTCAAGCTCCCGGAGGAGGAGTGGCCTACCCCCACCCCACGGGAGGCTAGTGAAGAGGAGGCAGAGATCAAGAAATCTATGTTCTGTGGGCTGACGCACCTCCCAGCCCCCACTGACCGTAACATAGACGACTGTCTCACCTTTGAGAGTGCGCAGCTAAATACATTCCTGTGGCACCACCCTGAGGTTCCCCCCACTACCGACCTTGACGCATCGAACTACGCAGAGGCAGAACTCCTTCTGCTACAGCGAGCCCAAAGAGACTCGTTCCCCGACGAGCTAGACTGCCTGCAGGGAACAAAGCCAATCCCTTCAGACAGCAGACTGCTCCACTTGGCCCCTGAGCGCGACACCCATGGCCTCATCAAGGTGGGTGGTCGTCTGAGACGGGCCCCGGACTTAACGGATGACGTCAAGTATCCTATAGTCCTCAACAGCCGACACAAGGTCACTGAGCTCATCATAAAGAAATACGACGAGGATGTGCACCACGCTGGGGCAGAGAGAGTCTTCGCTGAGATCCGACGTCGTTATTGGATACTGCAAGGAAGAGAAGCAGTACGACGCTTCCAGCGGACCTGTCTAGACTGTCGCAAGTGGCGAGCACAGCCCAGTATACCCATGATGGCCGACCTGCCTCCCTGTCCGACTCGGCGAGAAGCCCTTTCACTCCACAGGCGTGGACTGCTTCGGCCCGCTCTACGTGAAGAAAGGAAGAGGGACAGAGAAGAGGTGGGGCATTGTATTCAAGTGCATGACCACCCGAGCAGTACACATAGAACTCCTTCCGACCATGAGTACGGACTCATTCCTCATGTCCTTCCGGAGATTCACAGCGCGAAGAGGAAAACCGTCTACGTTGTTGTCTGATCACGGGACAAACTTCAAAGGCGGAGAAAGAGAGTTGAGAGAGAGCTTCCAAGCCATGGGCCCAGAACTTAAGACCCACCTCGCTCCCTATCAGATCGAATTCCAGTTTAACCCCCCGAACGCCCCTCACTTCGGGGGAACCTGGGAAAGAGAAGTACGTTCCATAAAGACAGCTCTGTACGCCGTAGTTGGGGCCCAGACCGTGGCGGAAGAAGTCCTCACGACAGTCCTCACGGAGATTGAGGGAGTATTGAACTCAAAGCCCCTCGGTTACGTCTCAAGTGATGTAGCAGATGTCGACCCAGTCATCCCCAACACTCTCTTGATGGCGCGGCTGGACCCTGCGCTTCCACAGACGGTGTACAGACTTGAAGAAGCGAACGGCCGAAGAATGTGGAGGTACAGTCAAATATTGGCTGACAAGTTTTGGAACAGTTTCCTCCTCCACTACCTACCGTCTCTCCAAACCCGTCAGAAGTGGGTAAAGGACAGAGACAACTTACAAGTGGACACAGTCGTTATGATCATAGACCAGTCACTACCCCGAGCTATGTGGCCGGCCGGCCGCGTAAGCAAAGTGATCACTGGTGCCGACGGAAAGGTCAGAGCGGCAGAAGTTATTGTCCAAGGGCGGACCTACACCCGGCCCGTGGCGAGGCTGATGGAGTTGCCGAGGCTCCCTGTCTCCCCTGATGATGATCATGACCCACTGACTTTGTAGATTGCCCTACTCCCCTCAACAGACATTGAGCAGTTGACTGGACTATTAATCTGTCTCCCTTAACTAATTAGGTGCGGACTAATTAGGAGGCGGCTGTTTGTATATCAAACCTTTATTGTTTGATATACTTTGTATATTATTTATATATACACGGAATATCCCTTTACCTGCGTTCAAACCAGAGTAATATTCGCTCTCCTTATTGGACAGCGCCCATAGGCGCCACCTCGCAAGCCCCCAACGCCAGGTTCAAAGACAAGTTCAGGCATGTCAGAACATGCCCGGAGACAGCGTATTGATACCAGAGAAGGACTGCGGTTTGGGACTAGATAATCACTTAAGTATATATACAGCGCAAGGTGCGCACAGCAGTACCTTACCCCACCTTACCCCGAGCACATGCTTGTCCATCTAAACAAGCCAACGTAGTTCATCGTGGTGAAGTGAGCAACTCGTGCGTTGAGAACATGTGCGAATAGAATAGTAAAGTGTCAGAGTTTAATGCAGTAACGTCAAGTTCGACCTAATCTAATGTGAAGTAGATAGTCGTTCATTTATTGTATATCGTGCGGCCACAGTTCGTTCGTGTGTAGCATTACCCAGCGGTTCGTCGTGTTTTAGCTAGTGTACCTTAGCCAGGGTGTGTGGCCTAAATACGACGCCCACACCCGAGGAGGCCTAGTCGTCGAACCGTTGGACATGTGCACAGGAGAACCAACGTCAGCGATTGCAGAACCATTACCGGTTGGATTATATTGATTTGGAACGTGTTACCCGGAGAAGACCCTCGTTGATTTCCACTATCGTTTGGGATTCAACCTTGTGAGGATTACAACTCGGGCTGGCCTCATGGACAGAGGCTGGCTAGCTGTCATCAGTGCTATCGAGCATTTGGATTACAACTATTGCTTTGCTGCTGATCGTGGGATTTACAAGGACCGACTCCTGTACGTGGAGTCTCTTTATTCTTCATTGAATCAGACTGAGTATCCGAACATTCCTCTACCCTCCAGGCCTTACACCCCGGAGGGAACCCATTGTCTCCAGGCGGTATCAGCGTTGCCTTATATAGTTGCTATTATACGACAGGTGGTGTCAACTTAGACCCATCGTAGGATTCCTGCTATTCTTAGTGACTCATGCTATTGACTGACTTTACGCATATTCTTCGCCATACAAGCGCGACCCTAATTCTCATTCTGTAACCTAATGTTGCATAATAATAAAATACCCTCAAATACTATTTCTTTGTCAATGCCATGTTCTTGTGAGTGTTCACCATCTATATTTGATGTACTGTCTGGCCAGTAATTAAAGTACATAACTAGCAGTGGTTTAATCTATCACAATCTTTAATACAGTCAGGGTTTTGTAACCCCTCAGTTACAATCATCATCATCATCATCATCATCATCATCATCATCATCATCATCATCATCATCACCGTCGTCGTCGTCGTCATCATCATCATCATCATCATCATCATCATCATCATCATCATCATCATCATCATCATCATCATCATCATCAAAACTTCACTCATGAGCCATACAAAGTTCATTAACAGACTATGGATGGCGCATCAACATACTATACCCCCACACAGAAATGACCAAATACCCAGACAGTTCTGCCCACGTTCACATGGACCATGCTTCAAATGGCCACTAGGGGCGACATACTGCCCCCGGTTGTAATAGACAATGGAGATGGCCCTCACACGGCAGGGCATCAGGATCCACTCCTCCAGCAGGAGCCTCGTGGCCCTGTGGTCCTCCTTCAGAGGTACTGCTGGGGCCCCTGCAGCCCAGTACCCAGGGAGCCGCTCAGTGACCTCCTCAATGACTCTATGGAACATCAACCCCTCCATCTACACTCATTGCACACACATCCACATGCACACACTCACCCAGGCACGTGCACACATAGAGCACAAACGGTGCTCAAGCACCTGCCCTTTTGTGCCTCATAAAAAAGTGCCCCTTTTATGCCAAGTTTTTATATATACAATAATTTTTTACCGTTGCGATAAAAGTGTCTTTCAAGAATAAGTGAGCTCCTGCACTGATTATTATAGTTCAATATTCAATATTTGATCACCAAAACCCCCCAAAAAGCATAAAAATGGAGCCCCGCGTCCAAAAAGGGCCAACAAAAATCGGGCTTGCGTCACATGCGCACAGGCCCAGTGCCCCTTTCAGCACCTGCCCTTCTACATTTTTTTGTGTACCTCATTGTCTGCGTTTTGTACCTCATTGTCTGCGTTTTGTACCTCATTGTCTGCATTTTGTACCTCATTGTCTGCATTTTGTACCTCATTGTCTGCATTTGTACTTCATTGTACTTAGGTTGTACTTTAGTTTGTATATTGTATAGGGTTGGGACTTCCTCTTTTACTTACTTGTTTTACTGTATGAGGCACATTCTCAGGGGGTCATACAGAACCAAGCTGTTCACTGTAATGTACATGTACTTTATACGTCAAGCTAACTTGAACTTGAACTTGAGGCGGGACTCCAGCAGCTCTGCAATAGCCTCCACCTCATCATCAAGATGCAGGAGTAACATTACCAGAGGTAGTCTGCCGAACACAATCGTTCATAGCTGTCATCAATATACAAAAACAGCTTACTGCTTGTTTCTTCGGAGGCTCCCATTGGTCTTGTTTTCTTCTGACACCAAATGTAAGGTAGAGGTGGGAGAGAGAAGGATGGTTGCCGGGCAGATTCCAGCGGTAACCAGGTGATGTATTTTACAGTGGAGGAAAAACTAAACTAAACTCAATACATTACTACACCATTCAACACATGCACTACACAATAAACTAGTGATGTCTGATATTATCGGCCGACCGATATTATCGGCCGATATCGGCAGTAAAATGTGATATCGGAAAATATCGGTATCGGTTAAAAAAATTAAATAAACAATAACAATATTTGTTATATATATATCCAGTGAAATTATTAGTTACCTGAAATTATTCTGTTTTTTGTAGTGGGAAACCCTGCATATATCGGTATCGGTTGATATCGGTTGATATCGGTATCGGAAATTAAGAGTTGGACAATATCGGAATATCGGTATCGGTAAAAAAGCCAATATCGAGCATCCCTACAATAAACAAATAGACATTTCTATACGCCGACAGGTTGTAATATGGAATAGAAATGACATCTGCACATGTGTATGTCCATAGACCTCTTAACGCTAGAGGTGTGGCTTATAGGCCTGTGACAGACTCCACATGCGGAAGGATGAAAACTGCAGACATAAATATCAATGGAAACCGAGTGTGCTTCTGTGTGTGTGTGTGTGTGTGTGTGTGTGTGTGTGTGTGTGTGTGTGTGTGTGTGTGTGTGTGTGTCTGTGTGTGTGTGTGTGTGTGTGTGTGTGTGTGTGTGTGTGTGTGTGTGTGTGTGTGTGTGTGTGTGT
>NC_140172.1:142008119-142020814 GCF_963971535.1 Notolepis coatsorum
CATACAAACACATGCAGATGCAGACATGCACACACACCAGGGGCGTATCTAGACCAAGCACTGTACTGGGGCACAGGGGGGCACCTAGGGATGTGAAGCGGGCACGCACACGAAATATTCTTTTTGCCGTTTTTGCCCGGTTTTTGGCCGAAAATGGGCAGATTTTGTAACTATTTTATTTTTAACTTTCTTTCGGTTTTAGGGTTAGATGCATCCATCTGTATGTAGAATGGGAGGGGTTTGTCTGATGTTAAGGCCTTGAGAACATCACCCACTGCCTTTGGAGCAAGGATGTCTTTGACCAGAGCCTCTGCCTTTGTTCTTCCTAAAGTTATTTTCTTCACTATTTTGGAATCATGTAGAATCTTTTGATTGAGCTTGTTTTTTTTTAAGAAAAAATGTATCATTTAGATGCCTTTATTTCATATTCGACGCAGACGGTAGGCTATATATAGCACATTTAGTTTGGTTTTCAGTTTTCAACCATAATAAGTTAACAGAAAAAATAAGTACACAACCACATTCCCAGGTGGCCAAAAAGTTCCGGCCCATTAATGGCCTGTATCCGGCAGGCCGGAAGAAATTAGTCGGCCCAAGTCCGGCTGCCAGAGTCGGCCAAGTAGGCGGCAATGACTGACTGGCCGATTCCGGCCCGAGTACACTGGGCCAGGTCCGGGGTTGCCGGAAGCGGTGAACGTCCGGATTGGCCGAGTAGGCGGCAATGACTGACTGGCCGATTCCGGCCCGAGTACACTGGGCCATGTCCGGGGTTGCCGGAAGCGGTGAACGTCGGGTTGCCTAAAGCAGCCCAGATGCGACCCACACACACTGGGCCAGGTTTGGTTGCCCGAAGCCTAGCCGACACTGCCAATGCAATGGTACTACACAGTAAATTCCGCAGAGTACATTTGACTCAAACTGAGTACATTTGATTCAAACTGAGTAAAGAAATTTTACTCAGTTTGAGTGAAATGTACTCAGTTTGAGTCAAATTTACTTTGCGGAATTTACTGTGTACCCAGTATTCTGCCAGAGCTACTCCACTATCTGCCTATGACCATACATTACCGGAAATACAGTAGGAAATGGTTGATTAGTAATACAATGCCACATATTTAAGGACCCTTCCCTTTACCAATGGAGTATTGGCATGTCCCGCATTGAACAATTCAGAAGTTTACATGCTGTCTCCTACCTCACTGAAATATATTCTCAGTGTATGTGCACATTGTACACAATATACACCATTCTGCAGTGAAGCTCAAATATCAAGTAAAGTAACAATTACCCCCATACATGCTACTTTTTCCAGTTAAAAATGACAACTTGAATAGATATTTAAACATTTATTAACAAAAAAATATCACATCCTCCTCTCTGAACCCAACGACAAAGCCTCCAATGAAATTAACCCATTGTTCCCCTGCAACAGCTTCTCCCACAGGGGATCTTTGATTAAACACCTGCTATCAGAAGAATATAGACAGTCAGAAAAAAAGTTCAGTTTACTACTTAAGTACATTTAAAAGTAGAAACTTTGACTTTTACTCAAGTGTGTACTTTCACTTAAACTTTCATGTTAGTCTAGCTTAGCAAATTTTTTTAGGAGAATTAATACAAAAACGAGTGATATGGCCGTTCAGTTGTAAATGAAAGCCTGCATTTAGTAAGACGTTGTTTATAAATGTCTTTTGGTTTAGTTATGAATGAATGACAGCATCTCTATAGCACAGCTCTATTACTAGGACATAAAGTGCTTTGGAATGACTGTATACATCATTCACAACGGGTGGCCCCAGCAGGAATCAAACTCCTAACCGTGACAGTGTTAGTGCCATGCTCGGAGTGCCAAGCACAAGACCCCAATGTTATGCGGGGCTCTGCTCATAGGCGGGCGGCTCGTGGCGTGGCTCGTAGTCCTGGTTGTAGAAGCAACCGTCGCCCTCCATGGAGACCCCCCTCCTCCCGCGTCACCCCAGCGAGGTGGCGGGTGGCGACCCTGACGAGGTGAGCCATGGTGGGGTGGCGGGGGGCCGGCAGGGGGAGGCCCCTGGGGGGGGCTCCGGAGAAAAGCGCCAGGGGGCCGGGCCGGGAGGCGCCCCTGGGGCACCCCGGGAGGCGTGGGCATAGCCTTACGGACCACGGGGGAATAGGTGACGTGGGGGCGTAGCGTGGCGGGGGTCTGGGGGAGCTGTCGCCGGCCCCGGCGAGGCGTGCTGGTCCCCGACGTGGAGGGGACGGGACTTCCACTCACTGCCCTAAACGAAAAGTGAAAAAGGCAAATAAAAAGAACGAACCACAAATTCAACGACAGAAGAGAAGAGGATGAGATAGAGAGAGAGAAGAGAGAGAGAGAGAAGAGAGAGAGAAGAGAGAGAAGGAAAGCAAGATAACAAAATACAACAAGAGCCAGTATGGAAGCAAATGAGTGACAGAAGTATTTGAATTTGATCAGACACCGAATTTATAGCATTGAAAATAATTACTTTGAAAACATGTATCTGAATTGAATTTATAGCATTGAAAATAATTACTTTGAAAACATGTATCTGAATTTTTTCAGACACCAAATTTAAAGCATTGAAAATAATTACTTTGAAAACATGTATCTGATTTTTGAATTTTATCAGACACCGAATTTATAGCATTGAAAATAATTACTTTGAAAACATGTATCTGAATTTTTTCAGACACCGAATTTATAGCATTGAAAATAATTACTTTGAAAACATGTATCTGAATTTTTTCAGACACCGAATTTATAGCATTGAAAATAATTACTTTGAAAAATGTATCTGAATTTTTTCAGACACCGAATTTATAGCATTGAAAATAATTACTTTGAAAATCATGTATCTGAATTTTTTTGCTCCGAATTTACCTATGTGAAATAAAAATTCAATGTAAAAAAATTCGAATGTATAATAAAATTCAATGTAAAAAGATTCGATGCATAATTGCGGTGTATAAAATTCGATGTAAAAAACCATCATCCGGGCTACCCAGACAGGATAAGCAATCGCGCCTGGATGCAATCGAATTGACTTCTGGCCTATCACTGCACGGCTTTGTCAGTCATGTGATCACACCAACCCGGGAGAAAGATGGCGGTATATATACATACGTTGGGGGGAGAATATACATACGGTGGGGAGGAGACTGTACATTAGGAGGGGGTGGGTGGGAGAGAAATATACATACGGTGGGGAGAGAATATATACATACGGTGGGGAGGAGACTGTACATTAGGAGGGGGTGGGAGAAAATATATACATACGGTGGGGAGGAGACTGTACATTAGGAGGGGGTGGGTGGGAGAGAAATATACATACGGTGGGGAGAGAATATATACATACGGTGGGGAGGAGACTGTATATTAGGAGGGGGTGGGAGAGAAATATACATATGGTGGGGAGAGAATATATACATATACGGTGGGGAGGAGACTGTACATTAGGAGGGGGTGGGAGAAAATATATACATACGGTGGGGAGGAGACTGTACATTAGGAGGGGGTGGGTGGGAGAGAAATATACATACGGTGGGGAGAGAATATATACATACGGTGGGGAGGAGACTGTATATTAGGAGGGGGTGGGAGAGAAATATACATACGGTGGGGAGAGAATATATACATACGGTGGGGAGGAGACTGTATATTAGGAGGGGGTGGGAGAGAAATATACATATGGTGGGGAGAGAATATATACATACGGTGGGGAGGAGACTGTACATTAGGAGGGGGTGGGAGAGAATATATACATACGGTAGGGAGGAGACTGTACATTACGAGGGGGTGGGAGAGAAATATACATATGGTGGGGAGAGAATATATACATATGGTGGGGAGAGAATATATACATACGGTGGGGAGGAGACTGTACATTAGGAGGGGGTGGGTGGGTGAGAGAGAAAATACATATGGTGGGGAGAGAATATATACATACGGTGGGGAGAATACTGTACATTAGGAGGGGGTGGGAGAGAAATATACATATGGTGGGGAGAGAATATATACATATGGTGGGGAGAGAATATATACATACGGTGGGGAGGAGACTGTACATTAGGAGGGGGTGGGTGGGTGGGAGAGAAATATACATATGGTGGGGAGAGAATATATACATACGGTGGGGAGGAGACTGTCTATTATATGTATATTTCTCTCCCAACCACCCCCTCCTAATGTACAGTCTCCTCCCCACTGTATGTATATATTCTCTCCCCATCATATGTATATATTCTCTCCCCACCGTTCTCTTGGTGTAAAAAGTTTAAGACCAGGGTGAGGCCAGGCTATGGATGGCTTTGAAGGTGAGTAGTGTTTTGAAGTTAATGCGTTCCTTGATCGGGAGCCAGTGGAGGGAGTGGAGGACAGGAGTGATGTGTTCGCGGGACCGGGTGTTAGTGAGGAGGCGGGCAACTGAGTTTTGGACCATCTGCAGTTTATGGAGGGAGCGGGAGGTGATGCCAGTGAGGAGGGAGTTACAGTAGTCCAGGAGGGAAAAGATGAAGGCGTGTATGAGGGATTCAGCAGCAGGGGGTAGAGGCAGTGACGGATTTTGGCAATGTTGCGGAGGTGAAAATATGAAGTTTTGACAATGGAGCGGACATGGGGTCAAATGAGAGGGTGGGGTCGAGGATGACACAGAGGTTGCGGACTAGGGGGAGGGGGTGATGGTGGAGTCATTGATGGTGAGTGTGATGTAATACAATAATTTATACTGTAGCATTACAAACCATTTGACAGCCAGGTCCTGCACCTCCGTTCTTGTCCTCTAGGAGCCATCGCAGCATGGCCAAGACCTTCCTCATCCAGCATACTGTCCGGGTGTAACTTATTGCCAGCGGAAGAGTGCAAGAATGCTTCCGCATTCGTCACCGCACGCCAGTACGGTAATGCGCCTTTCCTTTCGCCCCGCTCAGACAAATGCATGTAGTACATTGCAACACAACGCAGCATTTCCGCGGCTGTCTTTAACTAGCAGGACGCTAGTGGGCTAGTCGCTAAAATATATAATTGTACCAACACAGATATTAGGCAGTACACACATTGTCCTGCAATACATACAGTGAATGCACAGCTACATTCGCCATATATTTCTATCGCTGCTGCGGTCTATAGTGAAATGCAATATTATTATTATTATTGTAAAGATTATCATTACAATCGCAGCCTGGAGGCAATGTTACAAGTGTACGAGGGTTGTGTGCAAAGAGCACAGCCTCTCAATTTGCACAACGTGCACAAAATAATAATTGTAATGATCTTTACAATAATAATAATATTGCATTTCACTGTAGACCGCAGCAGCGATAGAAATATATGGCGAATGTAGCTGTGCATTCACTGTACATGTATTGCAGGACAATGTGTGTACTGCCTAATATCTGTGTTGGTACAATTATATATAAAACGATATATATATTTGAGCGACTAGCCCACTAGCGAGGCAACCTCCTGCACCATCGCAGCAGCGCCGAGCGTGGTGATACAAGCGGGCTGCTCTGAGGAAAGGAGCCCCTTCACGCTAGTGGGCTAGTCGCTCAAATATATATCGTTTTATATATAATTGTACCAACACAGATATTAGGCAGTACACACATTGTCCTGCAATACATGTACAGTGAATGCACAGCTACATTCGCCATATATTTCTATCGCTGCTGCGGTCTACAGTGAAATGCAATATTATTATTATTGTAAAGATCATTACAATTATTATTTTGTGCACGTTGTGCAAATTGAGAGGCTGTGCTCTTTGCACACAACCCTCGTACACTTGTAACATTGCCTCTCCAGGCTGCGATTGTAATGATAATCTTTACAATAATAATAATAATAATAATATTGCATTTCACTGTAGACCGCAGCAGCGATAGAAATATATGGCGAATGTAGCTGTGCATTCACTGTATGTATTGCAGGACAATGTGTGTACTGCCTAATATCTGTGTTGGTACAATTATATATAAAACGATATATATTTTAGCGACTAGCCCACTAGCGTCCTGCTAGTTAAAGACAGCCGAGGTTGAGTAGTTTCTTCTGATATCACTTTCAAACTCCAAGTGATTCATTGCAATGTACGCGGAAATGCTGCGTTGTGTTGCAATGTACTACATGCATTTGTCTGAGCGGGGCGAAAGGAAAGGCGCATTACCGTACTGGCGTGCGGTGACGAATGCGGAAGCATTCTTGCACTCTTCCGCTGGCAATAAGCTACACGCATACTGTCCTTCTGAAGCTCTGAAGTCATTAGTGGCCATGAACCTAAAGAGAGAGAGCGAGAATACGTTAGTAGATAGTCTAAGGCCAGTGATTCTCAATATTATTTTGCATATCTAGGACCTCTAATTTAGTCCATGTCATGCACATCTACATAAAATATACTGTAGCATTACAAACCATTTGACAGCCAGGTCCAGCACCTTTCCGTTCTTGTCTTCTAGGAGCCATCGCAGCATGGCCAAGACCTTCCTCATCCAGCATCCTGTCCTTCTGAAGGTCTGAAGTCATTAGTGGCCATGAACCTAGAGAGAGCGAGAATACGTTAGTAGATAGTCTAAGGCCAGTGATTCTCAATATTATTTTGCATATCTAGGACCTCTAATTTAGTCCATGTCATGCACATCTACATAAAATATACTGTAGCATTACAAACCATTTGACAGCCAGGTCCAGCACCTCTCCGTTCTTGTCTTCTAGGAGCCATCGCAGCATGGCCAAGACCTTCCTCATCCAGCATACTGTCCTTCTGAAGGTCTGAAGTCATTAGTGGCCATGAACCTAGAGAGAGCGAGAATACGTTAGTAGATAGTCTAAGGCCAGTGATTCTCAATATTATTTTGCATATCTAGGACCTCTAATTTAGTCCATGTCATGCACATCTACATAAAATATACTGTAGCATTACAAACCATTTGACAGCCAGGTCCAGCACCTCTCCGTTCTTGTCTTCTAGGAGCCATCGCAGCATGGCCAAGACCTTCCTCATCCAGCATACTGTCCTTCTGAAGGTCTGAAGTCATTAGTGGCCATGAACCTAGAGAGAGCGAGAATACGTTAGTAGATAGTCTAAGGCCAGTGATTCTCAATATTATTTTGCATATCTAGGACCTCTAATTTAGTCCATGTCATGCACATCTACATAAAATATACTGTAGCATTACAAACCATTTGACAGCCAGGTCCAGCACCTCTCCGTTCTTGTCTTCTAGGAGCCATCGCAGCATGGCCAAGACCTTCCTCATCCAGCATACTGTCCTTCTGAAGGTCTGAAGTCATTAGTGGCCATGAACCTAGAGAGAGCGAGAATACGTTAGTAGATAGTCTAAGGCCAGTGATTCTCAATATTATTTTGCATATCTAGGACCTCTAATTTAGTCCATGTCATGCACATCTACATACTGTAGCATCCATCAACACAGGATGACCCTTTCCAGCTGTTGAAATGAAAGTCCCAGATTGAAAAGTATATATATACACAGTCACACACGCAATAAAACATTGTATACATCACTTACAAGCATGACCACTTGAAGATCTTGAAGACTTGGTAGATCTTGACCGTCTTGGGAGAGAGAGAGAGAAGGCATTACAGGATGACTCTTTGAAAATGATGTCCCAGATTAAAAAGTATATATTATATATACACAGTCACACACACAATAAAAACCACAACCACTTGAAGTATACGGGTAGTTGTTATTGAGTTGTCTTCTGCTTTCATGTCGTTGTTGAGAGACAGCACTGTAACAGTATTTGCTACATTAACAATGAAATTATATATTTTATAATTAAATTAAACCATGAAAGATCAGCGTGATATGCATTGGTTAGCTAACGTCAGTATTCTACAGTCTAGGCCTGCTAGCAGTAGTGCTTGTATTACAGATCCCGCCAGTTTCATAATATCGAGCAAATAACGTTACAGTAGACTAGTCACTGAAACACAGACTAAACAGCATTTATATCAGCAGCACGCATTACTTATAAATAATAAAATATATGTGTTGCACAATTACCCGAGATGAGAACAGTTGGTGACAACGTGAGGCTCTGCCTGTAGCAGTGTATGTAGCCTATATATGTGTTGCACAATTACCTGAGATGAGAACAGTTGGTGACAACGTGAGGCTCTGCCTGTAGCAGTGTATGTAGCCTATATAGCTAACGTGAGCTTGCGCTACACTCAGTGTATGTAGCATAGATATCTATAGATATCTGTGTTCTATAGATATCTATGGTATGTAGCCTATATAGCTAACGTGAGCTCGCGGCCTCGCGCTACACTCAGTGTATGTAGAGCTAGTAGCTAACGTGAGCTCGCGCTACACTCAGTGTATGTAGCCTATATAGCTAACGTGAGCTCGCGGCCTCGCGCTACACTCAGTGTATGTAGAGCTAGTAGCTAACGTGAGCTCGCGCTACACTCACTGAAACACAGACTAAACAGCACTCATTTATATTAGCGGTATTACTTATAAATAATCAAAAATATCTGCATAAATTACCTGAGATGAGAAGAAATGCAACCGTGTCATACTGGTCTGGTCTGACTGTGCCGCGCGCGACGCGCGTCAATTCAAAATTTCAAAAACCACAATGCATTGTGGGGATCCCCCCCCCCACAATGCAACGCAGCTGTTAGTCAGTGTTGCCAAATGACAATTATTATTTATATTATTTTATATAACAGTTACTCAATCAACTTGCATTATGCCTACAATCTCTCTGACAAATCTCAATGGCACAAGAATAACTTAAAATAATACTAATAATAATAATAATAATAATGATAATAATAATAATAATAATAATAATAATAATAATAATAATAATAATAATAATAATAATAATAATAATAATAATAATAATAATAATAATAATAATAATAATAATAATAATAATAATAATAATAATAATAATAATAATAATAATAATAATAATAATAATAATAATAATAATAATAATAATAATAATAATAATAATAATAATAATAATAATAATAATAATAATAATAATAATAGCTCTCTTTTCAAGTAAAATAATATGAAATAATGTTCGAATTAATACATCTTTAACAAATTATAGGCAGTATAGTATTTGTTTCAAGTTTAAAGTTCAATAACTTCGTTTTTATATACTTTACAGTGAAAATGTTGGTTTTGATTGATTGATTGATTGATTGATTGATTGATTGATTGATTGAAAACTTTATTAACAGATTGCAGAATGGGTACAATACAGTACAGCTCAATACATACAATTGTTAAGGGCATGCAGAGCAGAGAAAGACGTTCGTCTTGTTTACATCAGGGACCCCCATTTTCAATTCATCATAACATGACATGTGACATACAGATAGACACTTCTATACATTTATGACATACCAGATTTTCAAATACAGTAGGCCTACTGTTTGTGATACAAAAAGAGTCTAGAAAAGAGAGTATATATTTGACGTAGAACCGTACATTATAGGTGGGGGGGGTAGGAGGGGTGGGGGGGGGGCACTGTACAACTGCACAAGCACAACTGTACATTGGAATATTGACAAAACCATGTTTGGTACTTTACTGTACATTGGAGGGGGTTGGGTTAGGACATTTACAGGGGCCAGTTTCGAATTGCAGTCTCCCGTAGGTGTTCTTTGAGAGTGTTTTGAAAGTGGGTAGTGATTCACATTCCTTTACATCTTTGGGTAGGGCGTTCCACATTGATGTGGCATAATTGCGAAATGTGTTTAGTCCCTGTTTGAGCCGAATCTGGGTTTAACATGATTTGTGGAGCTCCCATGGTGTTGTGGTCGTGGTATTCACTGACCTTTGGGAAGTATTTTGACATGTACACATATACCTTGGTCGTGTATGTATCTTGTAGACAGGCCCATTGCAAGTTGCTGTACTCTGTCGTCTACTCTAAGCCATCCTAGGTTGTCACGTGGGCAGGGGCGAGGTGGGTTCTAGAAGTAAGGTCAAGCAGTAGTCTGACCAGTTTGTTTTGAGATGTTTGTGTAGCAGGGTGGATTATCCCTACTTTATGAGATGTACACTGTCACCAGGTAGGGGGGAACGCAGCAGATCTGAGTCCAACTGAATCCCCGACTTTAGTGCAGGAGTGGAGCTTTAGCAGAGGGTCACAGCCTCTTCACCCTGCTCCCCTCTGGGAGAAGGCTGAGGATCCCAAAGGCTGTGAAAGCTCGACACAGACTGAACTTCTTCCCCTCAGCCGCCAGGCTGATCAATGCCTCAGGTCCCCCCCCCCCCCCCCCCCCCCCCCCCCCTCGGTACCCCCCCCCCCTCCCCCCTCTGCCCCCAAGTGACACTGGCACAATGACACTGACTGCACTGCACTAGTCCGTACTGGATCCCTGCACTCTTCACTTTATATATATATATGTATTTATTGATTAATCCCCCACTGCACTGTTTCGTTTCTTGTCTGTGTTGGTGTTGTTTTCTGTGAAAAAAGAAAGGAAATGCATACACTGTATTGCTGCAACAATTACCAATGTGTTTTACACAAATGGCTAAATAAAGGAATCTGAATCTGGGGCCTAGGATTTACTAACCTAGTGTGCTGGTCCAGCTTTAACAAATTATCTCTGTATCTTTTCAATGTAAATAATAAATCAGTAACCAGTATTGTTATGTTAGCGTACTGAGCTGCGGTTAAAGGCCTTAACCACAGGTTAAAGGCCTTAACCACAGTTGTTATGTTAGCTACTGAGCTGCTGCAGGCCTTAACCACAGTATTATGTTAGCTATGAGCTGCTAACTATAGAGGCCATAACCACAGTATTACATATACTCTTGTTAGCTTTATGAGGCTACATCAACACGCTCCTATGAGTGCAGCATATGCAGCTTTATGAGGCTACATCAACATCCTATGAGTGCAGCTATAATATTAGCTTTATGAGGCTACATCAACATGCAGGCTCCTATGAGTGCAGCTATTTAAAGGCCTTAACCACAGTTGTTATGTTAGCTACTGAGCTGCTGGTTAAAGGCCTTAACTACAGTGTTGTTATGTTAGCTACTGAGCTGCTGGTTAAAGGCCTTAACTACAGTGTTGTTATGTTAGCTACTGAGCTGCTGCAGGCCTTAACCACAGTATTATGTTAGCTATGAGCTGCTAACTATAGAGGCCATAACCACAGTATTACATATACTCTTGTTAGCTTTATGAGGCTACATCAACACGCTCCTATGAGTGCAGCATATGCAGCTTTATGAGGCTACATCAACATCCCATGAGTGCAGCTATAATATTAGCTTTATGAGGCTACATCAACATGCAGGCTCCTATGAGTGCAGCTATTTAAAGGCCTTAACCACAGTTGTTATGTTAGCTACTGAGCTGCTGGTTAAAGGCCTTAACTACAGTGTTGTTATGTTAGCTACTGAGCTGCTGGTTAAAGGCCTTAACTACAGTGTTGTTATGTTAGCTACTGAGCTGCTGCAGGCCTTAACCACAGTATTATGTTAGCTATGAGCTGCTAACTATAGAGGCCATAACCACAGTATTACATATACTCTTGTTAGCTTTATGAGGCTACATCAACACGCTCCTATGAGTGCAGCATATGCAGCTTTATGAGGCTACATCAACATCCTATGAGTGCAGCTATAATGTTAGCTTTATGAGGCTACATCAACATGCAGGCTCCTATGAGTGCAGCTATTTAAAGGCCTTAACCACAGTTGTTATGTTAGCTACTGAGCTGCTGGTTAAAGGCCTTAACTACAGTGTTGTTATGTTAGCTACTGAGCTGCTGCAGGCCTTAACCACAGTATTATGTTAGCTATGAGCTGCTAACTATAGAGGCCATAACCACAGTATTACATATACTCTTGTTAGCTTTATGAGGCTACATCAACACGCTCCTATGAGTGCAGCATATGCAGCTTTATGAGGCTACATCAACATCCTATGAGTGCAGCTATAATATTAGCTTTATGAGGCTACATCAACATGCAGGCTCCTATGAGTGCAGCTATTTAAAGGCCTTAACCACAGTTGTTATGTTAGCTACTGAGCTGCTGGTTAAAGGCCTTAACTACAGTGTTGTTATGTTAGCTACTGAGCTGCTGCAGGCCTTAACCACAGTATTATGTTAGCTATGAGCTGCTAACTATAGAGGCCATAACCACAGTATTACATATACTCTTGTTAGCTTTATGAGGCTACATCAACACGCTCCTATGAGTGCAGCATATGCAGCTTTATGAGGCTACATCAACATCCTATGAGTGCAGCTATAATATTAGCTTTATGAGGCTACATCAACATGCAGGCTCCTATGAGTGCAGCTATTTAAAGGCCTTAACCACAGTTGTTATGTTAGCTACTGAGCTGCTGGTTAAAGGCCTTAACTAAAGTGTTGTTATGTTAGCTACTGAGCTGCTGGTTAAAGGCCTTAACTACAGTGTTGTTATGTTAGCTACTGAGCTGCTGCAGGCCTTAACCACAGTATTATGTTAGCTATATGAGCTGCTAACTATAGAGGCCATAACCACAGTATTACATATACTCTTGTTAGCTTTATGAGGCTACATCAACACGCTCCTATGAGTGCAGCATATGCAGCTTTATGAGGCTACATCAACATCCTATGAGTGCAGCTATAATGTTAGCTTTATGAGGCTACATCAACATGCAGGCTCCTATGAGTGCAGCTAATGTT
>NC_140172.1:142021014-142236014 GCF_963971535.1 Notolepis coatsorum
ACATACAGATAGACAGTACTGCTGCATCTATACATTTATGACATACCAGATTTGCAAATACAGTACTGTTGTGATACAAAAATTTTCCAGAAAAGAGAGTATATACATTTGGCCTAAAAACTGTACATTGGAGGAGGTTGGGTAGGTGGGGGGGGGGGGGGGGGGGGGGGGTAGACACACTGTCCAACTGTACAAGCAAAACTGTACATTGGAATATTGACAAAACCATACTTGGTAATTTACTGTACATTGGAGGGGGTTGGGCTAGGACATTTGCAGGGCCAGTTTCGAATTGCACTCTCACGTAGGTGTTCTTTGAGAGTGGTTTTGAAAGTGGGTAGTGATTCAGATTCCTTTATAGCTTTAGGTAGGGCGTTCACATTGATGTGGCATAATTGCGAAACGTGTTTAGTCCTTGTTTGAGCCGAATCTGGGTTTAACATGATTTGTGGAGCTCCCTCTGGTGTTGTGTTCGTGGTATTCACTGACCTTTGGGAAGTATTTTGACATGTACATGGGTACCTTGGTCGTGTAGTGTATCTTGTAGACCAGGCCCATTGCAAGTTGCTGTACTCTGTCGTCTACTCTAAGCCATCCTAGGTTGTCAAAGTGGGCAGGGTGAGGTGGGTTCTAGAAGTAAGGTCAAGCAGTAGTCTGACCAGTTTGTTTTGAGATGTGGGACTAAACACGTTTCGCAATTATGCCACATCAATGTGGAACGCCCTACCCAAAGCTGTAAAGGAATGTGATCCCTACCCACATTCAAAACCGCCCTTAAAGAGCACCTACGGGAGGCTGCAATTAGAAACTGGCCACCGTAAATGTCCAAACCCCCCCACCCCCACCCCCTCCTAATAGACAGTCTCCTCCCCACTGCATGTATATATTCTCTCCCGACCGTATGTACATTCTCTCCCACCCACCCACCCCCTCCTAATGTACAGTCTCCTCCCCACCATATGTATATATTCTCTCCCCACCGTATGTATATTTCTCTCTCACCCTCCAACCCCCTCCTAATGTGCAGTCCCCTCCCCATCATATGTATATACTCTGTCAGGATCTATCGGTAACAGTACTGTATATTTGCATATCGTATATGTCACAAATGTAACAGTTGAGCTTATAGACTAGATATTACAATCCCTTAGATAATCAGCACTTTTTTTTTGAATGGGGTAGTGGTAAAAGCTTCACTGGGGTCTTCAGGTGGGCACCCTCCTTCATTGGTGTTTCGTTGACAGGCCCACGACACCTCCGAAGGGCTCAACGGCAACACCTGGCGTCCCAGGTGTGCCCCCTCTGCTTTTACCCCTCGATGATCATTTTGCAGCCCAGTTGGGGTCCTTTCTCTTAATCCATAGCCATCTGCTGCTTCGTTCGGCAGCCTCTGACAGTGTTTTGACAGCTTGTCGGAATGCCTGTCCTCGCACTCCCATCCCCTTAAGAAGCTTGGTTGTGGACATGGCAACAAATCCTCTAGAACCAACCTCCACCGGAAGCACCTGGGCACGCCAGCCGCGTTGTTCTGCCTCGGCTGCTATGTCGGAGTACTTCAGTCGTTTACGTTCATATGCTTCACCAACTGCAGCCTCCCATGGTACAGTTAGTTCCACAATGAATACAGACTTCTGGGAGGTTGACCACAAGACCAGTCCGGCCTGAGGTTAGTTGTAATTATCTCAGGCGGAAAGATTAGTTTCTGGTCCAAGTCCACCTGCATTCTCCAGTCCCGGGCAGTGTCCAGGAGGGTTGCCTCCACTCTTGCAGATGGCTTTGCTGGGAGCTGTCCTGCTCTTACAAAGGAAGTGGTGTTTGAGTGTCTAGGCATTGGGGGAGGGAGGGCATTGTTGGTAGTTCTCCTTCCTTCCAGGGTGATTGCCAGTTGTCTTAGGACCTGGTTGTGTCTCCAGGTGTAGCGCCCTTGGGACAAACTGGTTTTGCAGCCGGTGAGGATGTGCCTCAGTGTTGCGGGGGTTTGGCAAAGCGCACAAGAAGGATCTTCTCCATACCACTGGTTTAGGTTCTTGGGCGTGGGGAGAACATCATAGGTGGCTCTGATGATGAAGCTGATTTGGCTTCCTTCCATCTCCCAAAGATCCTTCCATGTGAGCTTACGATGCTCCAGGTTTTCCCAGCTAGTCCATTGGCCCTGTTTGGACTGTGAGACTGCCTTTGCGCATCTGTCTGCCTCCTCTTGTTGCCGAACCTGAGCCACCACCAGCTTTCTCCTCTGGGTTGATGTTGCCTTGTGCCATGTGGGTCGACTTGTCCCAAGTCCAAACCCACCTTTTCCATGCTGCACCTGTCCTACAATGTCTCCATGCCTGAGAGCAGATTTTGCTTGCTGTACGGCCTCTGATGGGATCCATTTCCTCCCAGTTGCCAGTCTGGGAGCAGCCGCTCGGATCACTTCATCTTGAGACTCGGTCAGGGTCATGTTCAGCCTCACTTTGGTGCATTTAAACTCCTCTATGAGGCTAGAGACAGGCAATTCCAGGGCCCCGTGTCCATACAAGCCGATGTTGCTGAGGCAACGCGGGAGGCCAAGCCACTTCTTGATGTATGAACTGACTGTCCTCTCCAGCTTCTCGACTTTGGTCATGGGGATCTCGTAGACCGTTAGAGGCCACATCAGGCGGGGGAGCAATCCAAACTGCAGGCACCAGAGTTTCAGCTTTCCAGGGAGCAAGGTCTTGTCTATGCTGACAAGGCCTTTGATGGTTTCTTCCCTCAGCTGATCACTCTGGTCTGAGTCTTTGAGGCTCGCATTGTACCATCGCCCTAGGCTCTTGACTGGCAGTTCCGACACCAAAGGAATGGGTGTATCCTTAATGTGGAACCTCTGGTCCACGAGTTTTCCTTTGACGATGGATATGCTCCTGGATTTGCTGGGTTTGAACTTCATCCGTGCCCATGTAATGTTGGCATGAAGCTTTCCCAGCAGACGTTTGGTGCATGCTATGGTTGAGGTCAAGGTGGTCATGTCATCCATGTAGGCGCGAATAGGAGGTAGACGCTGTCCAGATTGCAGACGTTCTCCTCCCACAACCCACTTGGAAGCTCGAATGACCACTTCCATTGCCATGGTGAAGGCTAGTGGGGAGATGGTACATCCAGCCATTATTCCCACTTCCAAAGATTGCCATGATGTTGTGTATTCTGTTGTTTTGATACAGAATTGCAGATCTTGGAAGTAATTTCTCACCAGGTTTGTGATGGTATTTGAGATGTGGAAGAAGTTGAAGGCTGTCCAGATGAGAGAATGGGGGACGGATCCAAAAGCGTTGGCTAGGTCCAGGAATAAGACGTGCAGGTCTCTTCCTTCCCTTTTGGCAGATTGAATTTGGTGCCATATCATGCTTGTATGTTCCAAGCATCCTGAGAAACCAGGAATGCCGGCCTTCTGCACAGATGTGTCAATCAAGTTGTTTTGCTTTAGGTATGTTGTCATCCTTTTAGCAACAATGCTAAAGAAGACCTTCCCTTCAACATTCAACAGGTTGATCTGCCGGAATTGATCGATGTTTGAGGCATCCTTCTCCTTGGGGATTACTACTCCCCCTGCTCTTCGCCACGCTTTTGGGATGGTTTGCTTTGTCCACATCACCTTCATTTTCCTCCACAGATAGCGTAAGATATTTGGGGAGTTTTTATACAGCCGGTATGGAACTCCATTTGGTCCTGGAGCTGAAGCTGCCCTTGCCTTCCTCACTGCTTCCTCAACCTCCCTCCACCTTGGAGGACAGTCATCCAGCTGGTGTTCTGGTTGAGGAATTGGTGGCATGTCTGGTGGTAGTTCCCTCTGTTCATATCTTTTGCTGTCTGTGTGAGTTGTTTTCAGATGGTCCTCAAACTCCCTCTTTGGCACCTTAAGTGACCCGCTCTTTTCCTTTGTGAAGAGTCCTTTCACAAATCTGAAGGGATCCTTGTAGAAGGATGTTCTCGCTCTTTCCTTCCTCTTGCGTCGAGTCCTGAGGTTTTCAGCTCTCCGCAGTCTTCCCAGGCGTCCCTTCAGGTCTGTTTGCAGGAGGTCGATGCCCACTCTTTCCTCCAATGAGGCTCTCTTCCATTGCTTCCTCAAGTCCCTTCTCTCTTTGACAAGGCGCTGGATTTCTTGCTGCCTTCTGGACTTGGGAGGAGTTGTTGGTGTCATGTCCTTCTTTCCTGTCTCTTTTGTTCCGAACCTTTCTGCTCCATAGAAGTAGATCAGATCGCCCATTTTATCCAGTTTCTTTTCCACTGTTCCTTTGATTCCGTCCAGGATTTTGATCAGGTCTGCATCGATTGTCGCCCACTCTTTCTTGCTGCTGGACTTTGGCCACTTCACATGAGGTCTGTGGCCTTGCATGTTCTTCTCCAAAGAAGGTTGCAAGTGACTTGGTTCCAAGTTCTCTGATGTGCTTGAATTACTTTCAGCCACTGGGGTACTGATGCTCGGTGGACTGTGGGTTAAATCCTGCCGCTGAGCTTCACTCGCCTGACTTGACCTCTCTCTCAGAAGATAATGGTCAATGCGAGGTCCCGGCCTCACTTTCTTCAAGCACTTCATCCGGCCTTGATGTATTCGTAGGCCTCTGATGGATGTTATCTTGGACCAGCCACAGCTACATACTCTGTGCTCCTGTCCTTCAGTTGATGTGCCGATTATCTGGTTCGTCGTCATTTTCATTCCAGGGTCAGTTACCGGGTGGTCAGCCGATGAGTCATCTTCCGCCCCCGCTCTCGCAGACTCTAGGGGTGTTTTTCTCTTTAAACTTTTCGTAGCAATGAGGGGTGGCTTTTGTGCACTTAATTAAGTGACAGAGCCTGCCATCATGGATAGCTAGTCCATGACAGCCCCGTTGGAGTCTTTCCTTCCTGTCAGCTGTCTTTCCAAGCAGTCACATGGTCTTTCCCTTGTTGTCAGCTGCACTTTCACAGCAGTCACTGGATTTCTCCAGCTTATCAGTTGAGCTTATAGGACTAGATATTACAATCCCTTAGATAATCAGCACTTTTTTTTTGAATGGGGTAGTGGTAAAAGCTTCACTGGGGTCTTCAGGTGGGCACCCTCCTTCATTGGTGTTTCGTTGACAGGCCCACGACACCTCCGAAGGGCTCAACGGCAACACCTGGCGTCCCAGGTGTGCCCCCCTCTGCTTTTACCCCTCGATGATCATTTTGCAGCCCAGTTGGGGTCCTTTCTCTTAATCCATAGCCATCTGTTGCTTCGTTCGGCAGCCTCTGACAGTGTTTTGACAGCTTGTCGGAATGCCTGTCCTCGCACTCCCATCCCCTTAAGAAGCTTGGTTGTGGACATGGCAACAAATCCTCTAGCTAAAAAGTACTAAATACCTGTATGTCATGTATGTCCCTATGCCATAAATGTCATGTATGTTGTGTATGTCATAAATGTCACTATGAATTGAAAATGGGGGACCCTGATGTAAACAAGACAAACGTCTTTCTCTGGTCTGCATCCCCTTAACAATTGTGTGTATTGAGCCGTAATGTATTGTACCCATTCTGTTTTCATTCATTCATTCAGCCTCTATACCTCTCTGTTTCAGTCATGTTCTCATTCTAACAGCCTCTATACCTGTTACAGTCCTGTTCTCATTTTAGCAGCCTCTATACCTCTCTGTGTCAGTCCTGTTCTCATTCTAACAGCCTATACCTGTTTCAGTCCTGTTCTCATTCTAACAGCCTCTATACCTCTCTGTTTCAGTCCTGTTCTCAGGTTGTTTCTGTGCCTGTAACGAGCAAACTGCTTTTATCGTTCAAATAGGATAATTAATTATCTAGCAGTGGTGTGTGAGCCTGTACCGTCAAACGAAATTCAGATCCAACTTTCAGACTAGACGTTCAAATATGACTCCAGATCCAGCGATAGCGTAGCAATCTTGTTGTTAAAAATGTTGCCAGAAACATTTAGGTAGAAAAGAGAAGATTTACGCATGAGCCGCCATCTTGTACACACGCATTTTTATCAAGATATCTTCTCACTCGCGCTATTAACTCCTGCGATTGTGGCTACAATTCTGAATGGCTCGTTTCAAGAGGGAGGGTTCTTGTCACTGTTGAACTGCATAAAAGGCACAATGCACATATTTAACCCCTCGTAGCCTACCGTAAAAACAATGCAAAACACAGGGAAAGGCCAGGGTTAGGTTAACACTAGAACAGCCGACAAGGGGTCAAATTACCCCTAGGCATTTTCAATAAATGTATCCTCGTCACTCGGTCAAGCTCCAATTCTGTCACTCAATGACTTTTCCATACCCGTTTTATCTGTCACGGTTTCTGAAATTTCAAAATTACTTCAGGAAAATGTAATTAGAACGTTATTTCAGCTATTTATCCTTGCACCTCATGGTACCAAAGCACCTCAAAGGCACTAAAAACAAAATTACAAACATCTCAAAACAAACTGGTCAGACTACTGCTTGACCTGACTCCTAGAACCCACCTCACCCCTGCCCACTTTGACAACCTAGGATGGCTTGGAGTAGACGACAGAGTACAGCAACTTGCAGTGGGCCTGGTCTACAAGATACACTACACGACCAAGCTACCCATGTACAGGTCGAAATACTTCCCAAAGGTCAGTGAATACCACAATCACAACACCAGAGGGAGCTCCACAAATCATGTTAAACCCAGATTCGGCTCAAACAAGGGACTAAACACGTTTCGCAATTATGCCACATCAATGTGCAACGCCCTACCCAAAGCTGTAAAGGAATGTGAATCACTACCCACTTTCAAAAACACTCTCAAAGAATACCTACGGGAGACTGCAATTCGAAACTGGCCCCTGCAAATGTCCTAACCCAACCCCCTCCAATGTACAGTAAATGACCAAGTATGGCTTTGTCAATATTCCAATGTACAGTGTAGTGTCCCCTACCCAAACCCCTCCCACCCACCCCACCCACCCAACCACCTCCAATGTACAGCCCCCCCCCCCCCACCTAGCAACCCACCCAACCCCACCCCACCTACCCAACCTCCTCCAATGTACAGTTTCTACGTCAAATGTATATACTGTAGTGACTAGTGACTGTACATAATTCACACAGAACTGTTGTTGGGAATAGTAGTTCCCCCCGGACGATATTGGGTGTGGCACTTCCTGCCATGGTCATTCATTCTATCTATCAACTCGACTACGTTGACATGTTGTTATGTTGCTGAATAATAAAGGGATTAGGTTCAACTTCGAGACACCGCCTCCGACTCCTTTATCTCAGCGCTACAATACTATCTTTTCTGGATTCTTTTTGTATCACAAACAGTACTGTATTTGCAAATCTGGTATGTCATAAATGTATAGATGTAGCAGTACTGTCTATCTGTATGTCGTGTGTGTCATATATGTTATGATGAATTGAAAATGGGGGACCCTGATGTAAACAAGTCGAAAGTCGTTCTCTGGTCTGCATCCCCTTAACAATTGTATGTATTGAGCTGTACTCTACCCATTCTGCAATCTGTTAACACATTGGGCGCCATTAACGTCGGACAACGGGTTTCAAGGTCATGCTAATTCTGCCATTCCAAGGCGTACGATGTTATTGAGATCATATTTCATTTTTTCGCCATGGTATTCATAATTCCCTCACGGAGCCTGGTCTGATGCAGTGGGACCCTGCACAACAGTGCAATGCTTCAATACCGCCGCCTGGTGGACGATCGGGCGAGTTACCAAACCGGAAATGGATCCCAGAAGATCTCCGTGATCTGGGAAGTCCGTCCCGCAGTCACATATTGTCGCGGGACTCTAGACACACATTCGTGTATATGGATCGCTGCCATAACTCAATAATCGATATGATTTGGCCGTTTATTCCACCATACAAACCGGAAATGGATCGAGTCGATCACCGTCAAATAAGTGGGATCTTTTTCCTCCAGTCTCATCGGCGAACGGTAAGAGTACGCTGACGTCATTTTCAAGCCGATTGTACATTTCTTTGTTTACAAACCAACTGATCAATAAATCAACCCATACTACATAAAGCATTTACTGACGATCACGGAATTATAAACAACCACCCCCCCGTTCAGCCGCGCATGATCAGTCATAACGTTTAGGATCGTATACAGTTGGATTTTTTTATATAGCGTGTCTAGGGAATAGACTGCAATCGATCATCTATATTATGCGTTTATGCCTATAACTAGCGTTCTAGGAATTACTGCAGAAAACGATAAAAACATACTTATATTCTAGACGGTATTTTCGTATGCATATATGAATGAAAAATTATAAGGTTCCTACATCCTGAACGATAGATAATCGATGTTGAATGGGCCATAGTAATGTCAATTTAGCAATACAATTTAAAAAGTTATAGCCCTGCAAAGAAGGTGAACATCTCCATAGGCTTAGACTGGTGGCAGTGATCATACATTGATGGATATAAGCGTGGCGGTTAATGTGTTATAAAGTCTTCAATCAATCAATCAGCGGCCATCTTTATTGTGATTTTCTGGCTTCAATTCCTCTTTCTACCAGCAGATGTCACCTTTTGTCACATTAGCAGCTGATGCAATTAGCAGCTGATGATGGAGGTACAACAGCAGGCAAAGTAGTAGTAGTAGTAGTAGTAGTAGTAGTAGTAGTAGTTTATTCAGTCATCATCTCACAATACAATATACACCATCATTTAACAATATTTGATTTTACAGTGACTGAAAAGGTACAGACTGAAGCATAATGCTTATATATGCCTGTCCTATATTCTTAACAAAAATTAAGACTCCAAAACAGTATTCTAAAAGAAAATAGCAAAAAACAGTATTATTCACCCTTGTAATAATAATAATACTTTATTTGTATAGCACTTTTCATACAGAAGTTGCAGTTCAAAGTGCTTCACAACAGTAAAAAATATAGGCATAAGCGAGCATGAGCACGGTAAGGTAAATCACAGTGTTTCACATTAGGACCTAGTATCCCAATAGGTTCTCTGTTTAGTTTCATTCAAGTTTCAAGTTTCAGTACAAAGATAGTTTAAAATGATTCGGTTTAGAAATAAACTAAGAATTATAAAATGGAACAGACATATGTGATGGATACACAACCCCACTAAGGTGGTGGGGGGGGGGTTGCTGCATTGTCATTGACATGTAAATAGGTGAGCCAGGGAGGGAGAGAGGGAGAGAGACCGTGTCAACAGTAGTCATCATGTGTCGCCATCAAGTGGACATTATGTGTCAGTACATGATCTCCCATTCTAAAGACAGTTCGATTGATTGATTGAAAAGTTTATTAACAGATTGCAGAATGGGTACAGTACAGTACAGCTCAATACATACAATTGTTAAGAGGATGCAGACCTGAGAAAGACTTTCGTCTTGTTTCCATCAGGGTCCCCCATTTTCAATTCATCATATGACACACATGACATACAGATAGACAGTACTGCTACATCTATACATTTATGACATACCAGATTTTCAAATACAGTACTGTTTGTGATACTAAAAAAAATCCAGAAGAAGAGTATATACATTTGACATAGAAACTGCATTGGGGGAGGTTGGGTAGGTGGGGTGGGGCTGTACATTGGAGGTGGGGGGGGGGGGGGTTGGGTAGGGGGGGGGGGGGACACTGTACATTGGAATACTGACATACATTTGACATGGAAACTGTACATTGGAGGAGGTTGGGTAGGTGGGGTGGGGTTGGGTGGGGCTGTACATTGGAATACTGACAAAGCCATGCTTGGTCTTTATTGTACAACTGGGTTAGGACATTTGTAGGGGCCAGTTTTGAATTGCAGTCTCTCGTAGGTGTTCTTTTAGAGTGTTTTTGAAGGTGGGTAGTGATTTACATTCCTTTACAGCTTTGGGTAGGGCGTTCCACATTGTTGTGGCATAATTGCGAAACGTGTATAGTCTCTTGTTTGAGCCGAATCTGGGTTTTACATGATTTGTGGAGCTCCCTCTGGTGTTGTGATCGTGGTATTCACTGACCTTTGGGAAGTATTTTGACATGTACATGGGTACCTTGGTCGTGTAGTGTATCTTGTAGACCAGGCCCATTGCAAGTTGCTGTACTCTGTTGTCTACTCTAAGCCATCCTAGGTTGGCAAAGTGTGCAGGGGTGAGGTGGGTTCTAGGAGTCAGGTCAAGCAGTAGTCTGACTAGTTTGTTTTGAGATGTTTGTAATTTGGTTTTTAGTGCCTTTGAGGTGCTTTGGTACCATGAGGTGCAAGCATAGTCGTAGTACCCTTGAATGAGTGCTCCTGCCAGAGTCTTCAGGGTATTCTTGTTTACCAGGGAGGAGATCCGGTACAAGAATCGAGTTCGTTGATTGACTTTTTTTATTACATTGGATGCCATTTTGTCACAGGAAAGATTAGCCTCTAGGATGGAACCCAGGTAGGTAATTTCATCTTTCCTTGTGACAATATTGTCACCCACTGTAACTGAGAAGCCGTCTGTTTTGCTGAGTTTGTTAGTGACATTTTGTCCATGGCTGTGCTAGGTGAAGGGTTAACGGACAAATGTAGTCAATGGAATTTAGTTAATAGCCCTCACAAGTATAGTACCGTAATAAAAACGTGTGTGTGTGTGCGTGTGTGTGTGTGTGCGTGTGTGTGCGTGCGTGTGTGTGTGTACTTTACGAGAGAAAAAGACAGAAAGAGAGAGAGAGAGAGATATGTTAACATCTCATACTGCAGTGGCGGTGGGCGGATAGGGGTTGGGGAGCGGTTTGTTGGGGGGGCGGGCGGGTGTGGGCGGGGGCGGGGGTGGATATCGTCCCACGTCCACACGGGGCTCGAACCGCCGACGTCTCTCCTCCCCCGTCAGCAATTCAACTTGACCTTGCAGCGCAGCACCAGGTATGTGGCCAGGCGCAGCACCAGGAAGAAGGCGCCGAGCGCGATGAAGTCCACGTACAGCTTGGCGTCCTCCACATCCAGCATGTGCAGCACCTCCTCCGGCTTCTGGAACGGACACGGCGGCGTGGGGCAATGCAGCTCGGTGCGGTTATCGTAGATGGACAGGATCAGCCCCTCGAAGCCGTACCTGGAGAGAGAGGGGGGGGGGGGGGGAGAGAGGGGGGGAGAGAGGGGGAGGAGAGGGAGGGGGGAGAGGGAGAGAGGGGGAGAAGGAGAGAGGGGGGAGAGGGAGAGGGGAGAGGGATAGGGGGAGAGAGGGGGGAGAGAGAGAGAGGGGGAGAGGGAGAGAGGGGGGGAGAGTGGAGAGAGAGAGGGGGGGGAGAGAGGGAGAGAGAGGGAGAGAGGGGGAGAGGGAGAGGGGAGAGGGAGAGACGGGGGGAGTGAGAGGCGGGAGAGGGGGGAAGAGGGATAGGGGGAGAGAGAGAGGGGAGAGAGGGAGAGAGGGGGGGGAGAGTGGAGAGAGAGAGGGGGGAGAGAGGGAGAGAGAGAGGGGGGAGAGGGAGAGAGGGGGGGAGAGTGGAGAGAGAGGGAGAGAGAGAGAGGGGGAGGGGGAGAGAGGGGGGGAGAGTGGAGAGAGAGAGGGGGGGGAGAGAGGGAGAGAGAGGGAGAGAGGGGGAGAGGGGAGAGGGAGAGACGGGGGGAGTGAGAGGCGGGAGAGGGGGGAAGAGGGATAGGGGGAGAGAGGGGGGGAGAGAGAGAGGGGAGAGAGAGAGGGGGGAGAGTGGAGAGAGAGGGGGGAGAGAGGGAGAGAGAGAGGGGGGAGACGGAGAGAGTGGAGAGAGAGAGGGGGAGAGAGGGGGGAGAGGGAGAGAGGGGGGGAGAGTGGAGAGAGAGAGGGGGGAGAGAGGGAGAGAGAGGGAGAGAGGGAGAGGGGAGATGGAGAGACGGGGGGGAGTGAGAGGGGGGGAGAGGGGGGGAGAGGGAGAGGGAGGAGAGAGATGGGGAGAGGGGGAGGGGAGAAAGGGGAAGAGAGAGAGAGGGAGGGGAGAGAGAGAGAGGGAGAGATAGAGGGGAGATGGGGAGAGAGAGAGTGGGAGAGAGGGGGGAGAGGGAGAGGAGGAGAGATAGAGGGGGGAGAGGGAGAGGGTTAGATTATTGTCTATGATTATGTCTGCTAAAACGTGATTATTGTTCTGTAAATGAGAGCTATTTTATTGCACTACTTTGTGATTTTATATGGTGTGTTTCCGATAGTTTCAATTATATGCTGATGTTATGCCTATTTTTAGGTCTGCACTTGCATTGCTCTTATTCTGCCAATATTATGTTCATGTTATGCTTATGTCTATTGTATGTCTATCCTACTGCTGTTGGGCTGAAATTCTTGTATGAAAGGTGCTATACAAATAAAGTGTATTATTATTATTATTATTATTATTATTATTATTATTATTATTATTATTATTATTATTATTATTATTATTATTATTATT
Source organism: Notolepis coatsorum (assembly GCF_963971535.1). Classification (NCBI taxonomy): domain Eukaryota; kingdom Metazoa; phylum Chordata; class Actinopteri; order Aulopiformes; family Paralepididae; genus Notolepis; species Notolepis coatsorum. Next base: position 142,033,346 of record NC_140172.1, read on the forward strand.
ATTATTATTATTATTATTATTATTATTATTATTATTATTATTATTATTATTATTATTATTATTATTATTATTATTATTATTATTATTATTATTATTATTATTATTCAGTCAGCTTGTACAGACAGGAGCTCGACCCCATTGACTTTGCATTGGTTTGTGTCGTAATCGTAACTATCCAAAGCTAGTATTAGCTAACCTTCATACTGTCTTTTACTATCATGCACTTTGCCACTAAATAATCGTCCTTGCCTATATTACATTTACTACCTACTATGCTAATATGTCTTTACTACTATACACTCAAGACTGCAGTACCCAAGTTTCAACACTGTTTGACGAACGTTGTTACTCAGCTGAAAGAGTTGTGCCCTTCCTGCTGACCTGTTGTACAGAACTTGTCGCTAATTTATATATTGTATACCCAGTTTAATCATCTGTACATTGTATGTTACTACAGCACTTTACTGTTACATTTGCACTCTGGTTTGTTGTACTGTAATTGTACTGCATGATGACAATACATTTGAATCTATCATCTGTCACTGAACGGCACAGGAAGTCCTTCATTCTGACAGCCATCAGACTTTATAATGCATCACTGTGCCTCACTACATCACTGAGGACAGGGTGACAGCATTATCTTCCTGGACTTTTACTTTTACTTTTAAACCGACATTGTACAATTTGACACTTACTGTATATTTCTGTATATTTTTACTGTATATGTTATATTAGAATGTAACATAGGAAATGTATATCCCGGACCGTATTTTATTCGTAGGTTTATTTTTATTCGTGACTTTTGTTCTTGTCTACCTAAATGTTGACCATTCTGTGAGCGATTTGTTATGCCAAATTTCCCTCAGGATGAATAACTGAGAGGGCATACATACCCTCATCAGTACTGAGAAACTACCACCTCAGACCTGCTTGTGTCTTTTTACCGCTGCTCCGTGGAAAGCATCCTCACCTACTGCATAAATGTGTGGTTCCTCAGCTGCACAGCCGCAGAGAGGAAGGCGCTCCAGAGGGTCGTCAACTCGGCCCAGAAGATCATCGGCTGCCCCCTCCCCTCACTGGAGGGACTATACAACTCCCGCTGCCTCAAAAAAGCAGTAAAAATACTGAAGGACCCACACCACCCGGGCAACAAGCACCTCGTGCGGCTGCGCTCGGGCAGGCGTTTCAGCGTCATGCCTACCCGGACTAACAGACTGAAGTTTAGTTTTTATCCCAGGGCCATATGTGCACTAAACTCAGCTAAATTTTAAAACAACAGTCTCCTTGCACCCCACGCACACGCACACACACACACAACATTAAGAGATAGTGCAATTATATTTTATACCCCCCTGTTTTATTAATGTTATTTACGCCCCACCCCTGTTTTTATATTTAACACTGTGTTTAGGACTGTTTTTATATTTTTACTAGCACCTAGGGTTGCATTTTTAAATTTCGTTGTAACTGTAACAATGACAATAAAGATCTATTCTATATTCTATTCTTGTTGCCCATATGCGCATGTCCAGAGTTAATTATATTGTATATTGTTTACACTGCCTTTTTATTCTATTTCTATTTCTACTTCTCCACTGTACTATAATTCCATGACCTGTACCATGTCTTCTACTACCTGTACCTCCCCTCCCCCATGCTGCTATGATGCCTGAATTTCCCCAAGGGGATCAATAAAGGAATATCTTATCTTTTAGATTTTTTTTTAGATTCAGAGTTGTATTTGCCACATGGAAGCAATACAATCACAGTTTTCATACAAAATCATACATAACGTTCTACCATTGGCAAAAGGAGCAGGAAGAAGAATAATTCTTATAGTTACCTGCCCCCTATTCCTAAACTAAACAAGTATTACTTGATGGTCGGCGTACAACCTAATTTACACAAAATAATAATTCATACCATATACAAAGAAACAAACAATCCACAGATGAAACAAGAAAAAAAAATTATAATAATAATAAACAAGAAAAGAAAAGATCTCACTATTGATCTCACTATTCACATTTGAATTGCATACTGACTAAATATATTTTTTTTTATAATTCTTTTTGAATTGACAAACACTATTACATCCCTTAAGCTCGCTATATTATTATTATTATTATTATTATTATTATTATTATTATTATTATTATTATTATTATTATTATTATTATTATTATTATTATTATTATTATTATTATTATTATTATTATTATTATTATTATTATTATTATTATTATGGAGATAATTCCACAACTTTACACCAATAACTGAAGGACACATCTGTTTAAGTGTGGTAAGTGCAAACTAATGTTTAAGATGTAGGAGCGTGGCCTTACCTCACGTAGGAGGTGTAGGAGCTCCACTGCAGGTATTTGGGAATGGTGTCGAAGTTGATGAAGAAGCCGGAGAACAGCAACACTGGGATGGCCGTGATTGGACCCGCGAACGTCGCCACCTGGAGGACGATGGAGGAAGTCGTTTGTTTACTTTTTAAACGTGAATGAGGAAGGTACACAGTAACTACACTGTACAACGTGGGCTGTATTATAAAGTGTTACCATGAGGGCTGGGTATCGCCACCGGTTTCCCAAAACGATTCGATTCCGATTCACAAGGTCCCGAATCGATTCAATTTCCAATTCAATTTGATTCAATGCTATACAATTTAAATGGTTCAAGGAACCCTCTAACATGTTTCATTGTTTAAAATATCAACGTTTACATTAAGAATTGACTCTCAAGCAGTTGAGCACTTTTTATTGGAACATTGGCTTTTGCATGTCACGTCTGGGTGATGTCTCTGTAAGTGGTTTCATAGATTTGTCGTATTTCCACAATCATTATCTATGTCTGTCACTATAACCAATGGAAATGCTAGAAATGGTCAGAGATGGGCTGGGAGAACCAATGGACAATGTCTATCCCGAGGCCAAACTTAAATTGTTGACCCCTGGTCTACACCCTCCCCAGACCGACAGTGGGGCAATGCGCGCAACGACCAGGAAGGGAATTGGCATAACGACAATTCGACCGACCTTGTGATTTTATGAATCGATAATCGCTAATTCAAATGAAGATCAATTCAGAATCGGGAAATCGATTTTTTTAACCCAGCCCTACCATTATTATATTTATAGCTAATATAGTCAATTATTATAGTGTGCATTTCTCCAGACCTCTCCTGGCAGAGCCTGAGGTGTGGCCAGCCTGACGCCTGTCTCCCTTGGCCAGAGGGTGGGGTCGATGAATATCTGAAATAACCTTTGTACTGTCTTCATACTGTCTTTTACTATTATGCATTTTGCTACTAAGGAATCTACCTTGCCTATACTACTACCTACTATGCCAATATGTCTATACTACTACCTACTATGCTAATATATCTATACTACTACCCACTATGCTAATATGTCTATATTACTACCTACTATGCTAATATGTCTATACTACTACCTACTATGCTAATATGTCTATACTACTACCTAATACATTTCCATTTGTCATTTAGCTGAATGCTTTTATCCAAAGCGACTTACAAGTTCTGTACGACAAGTCATCAGGAAGGGCACAGCTCTATCAGCTGAGTAACAATGTATATCAAAGTGTTGAGTGCTACAGTGTAGGTTAGTTTATTAGGACAAGTGCATGACAGTAAGGTTAATTAGGGTTATTTTTATAGGACCATGTAGTACCTTACTATGCTAATTGTTAATATGTCCATACTACTTACTATGCTAATATGTCTATACTACTACCTACTATGCTAATATGTCTATGCTAATATGCCTATACTACTACCTACTATGCTAATATGCCTATACTACTACCTATACTATGCTAATATGTCTATACTACTACCTACCTACTATGCTAATATGTCGATACTACTACCTACTATGCTAATATGCCTATACTACTACCTACTATGCTAATATGTCTATACTACTACCTACCTACTATGCTAATATGTCGATACTACTACCTACTATGCTAATATGCCTATACTACTTACTATGCGAATATGTCAATACTGCTACCTACTATGCTAATATGTCGATACTACTACCTACTATGCTAATATGACTATACTACTACATACTATGCTAATATGCCTATACTACTACCTACTATGCTAATACATCTATACTACTATGCACTCAAGACTGTAACACTATATTTCAACACTGTTTGACAAACAATCTTACTGACCCTTAGCTGCCAGAGTTGTACCCTTCCTGCTGACTTGTTGTACAGAACTTGTAAGTGGCTTTGGATAAATTACTAAATGTAAATTCCCCCTTGCGCTGAGTGGCAGACGCTTGGTCTTCCTGCGCGGGGTACGCAGGTTCTGATCCAGGCTGGGTTAGTGGGTTAGGATATGTCAAGATATATATCTGTATGTTGCGTATGTCATTAATGTCATTATGAATTGAAAATGGGGGACCCTGATGTAAACAAGACGAAAGTCTTTCTCTGGTTTGCATCCCCTTAACAATTGTGCCTATTGAGCCGTACCGTATTGTACCCATTCTGCAATCTGTTAATAACGTTTTCAATCAATCAACCAATCAATCAATCAATCAATCAATCAATCAATCAATCAATCAATGCTCACCTGCAGCGAGGGGGACGCGGCCCCTATGAGCAGACCCAGGGACTGGGCTACCAGGGAGGTGGAGGTGCAGAAAGCCATGAAGAGCAGGAAGCGATGTGTTTCGTAAGGCTGGTCTGTCATCCAGTACACTATACTGCAGTACATGATGGGACATAAGACCTACGAGAACAAAAGGAAGAACATAATAATAATAATAAATAATTTAGGACCTGCTCAGAGGTCATCAATCGGCACGCATGCGATGCATGTATGCGATTCGTCTCTGCGATTAACCCATCCCGTCATCCTTCCCCCCCAAGGGCAGCCGGGAGCAGACAGGCGCAATGTGAGCCGCGCCAGGGGACCAATCCCAAGTTTCAAGTTTCAAGTTTCTTTAATAGTTGTCATACAGAAGTACAGAATACTTTTATACAAAATGCTTCTTACTGTTACGCTCCAGAGACTGTGCTAGACAAGATAAGTATCAAATAACATAGTATAACATGTAAATTAGAAGTAGAAAATGAGGTCACAGTGTTCAGTATAGACATATGTACAATGTTCGATGAAGAATAGACGTAACTGAGTTACCATATAATATACAATATACTATGCAGTGTACTAATATACAATACTATATAGTGCAAAGCAGAAATGGGATGAGGTACAATTTAGGTACAATTTACAGTAAGGTGTACGAGTTGTAGTGCAAATCCTTTATCAATAAATATAAAGTGTGGAGAGTGGGTGCTGCAGTGTGTTTGTTTAAAGTGAGTGTGTGCATGTGGATGTGTGTGCTATGTGCATTTGATGGTTGTTGTGTAGTGTTCATTGTTCGTTGAGCAGCCTGATGGCCTGGGGATAGAAGCTTCTTCTGAGTCTTTCTGTGCTCGCCTTGAGACTCCGGTATCGCTTGCCTGACCGCAGCAGATCAAAGAGGCAGTTGTTCGGGTGGCTGGAGTCCTTAATGATTCTCTTAGCCTTGCCCCTGCACCGCTTGTTGTAAATGTTCTGGAGGGTGGGGAGCCCCCTCCAATTGTGCGTTCGGCTGAACGTGTCCCTCTTTGTAGTCTGCTTCGGTCTTGTGCAGTGCTATTCCCAAACCAGGAGAGAGGAGAGGCTGTTTTCCTGGCACCATCCCGCCAGGACCTTGACCTCTTCCAGGTAGGCCCTCTTGTCGTTTGCAGAGATCAGGCCCACCACTACTGTGTCGTCAGCAAATTTGATGATTGTGTTGCTACTCCGCTGAGCCACACAGTCGTGTGTGTACAGGGAGTAGAGGAGGGGACTCAGAACAAGTGCTCCTGTCCGTCTTCGTCAAGGATGCCACAGCGTTAGCGATCTTGTTGTTGTGCATGTTTTTCCATTGGGTTTATCTTATCGGGGGGGAAACCCTTGCGAGCACGGGGAGAACATGCAAACTCCACACAGAAAGGCCTGGGAGATACCCCACCTGGGTACCTGGCAACACGGAAACCTGGTCCCCAAGCGGGAATCAAACCCTGGACCTTCTTGCTGTGAGGCGACAGTGTTTAACCACTACACCACGTGCCGCTGTATGGATATCAAGCTGCTGCGGTCAGGCAAGCGCCTATGTACACACGCTACGTGTATAGTATAGTTTAGATATAGTAAGTATAACATAATGACAGAGTTAAAATTGGATATTGTATAGTAGTGTAGCTACATAGGAACCAGTGCCTTCTCAGGAATTTAGCATGTCTATTTTTATCATGCACATCTTATGTCTTACCTGTTTTTTTTTCTATGTCTATTTTATTATTGTATTATGCACAATCGATGCGGGCATGAGCACCCGCATTTCACTGTATGCCCTGGTATGTGACAAATAAACCTCTTGATTCTTGATTCTTCTTGGGTTGTCTATAGTCATAATTTTATTTTATTTTATTTCAGCTGTATTTAAAAAGGTCAAAGCACAAAACCAGTACACAGAAGCCACAAAAAGGGTTAAGCAAAGCATCAAGGCAGACAAGAAGGACTATATAGAGTCTTGTGGCAGAGGCTGAAGAAGCAGCTAGACATGGACATTTGAAAGACTTGTATAACACCACCAAGAAGCTGTCAGGAAGGTTTAGTAAACCAGAAAGACCAGTTAAGGACAAAGATGGACAGCCAATCATCGGAGAGGAAAGACAGAAGGAAAGATGGGTAGAACATTTTGAGGAACTGCTAAACAGACCAGCACCACAGGACCCACCAGACATCCAGCAAGCTGACAGGGATATGCTGATAGACTGCAGCGTGTCAACAAAGGAAGAGGTCCGCAAAGCCATCAAGAAGCTGAGGAACGGCAAGACTGCAGGACCCGACGGTATTCCGGCAGAAGCACTGAAGGCCGATATAGAGACGATGGAAGAGATGCTCCATCCTCTCTTCAAGAAGATATGGGAAGAAGAACACTTCCCATCAAAATGGAAGGAGGGCTACCTCGTCAAAATACCAACGAAAGGAGATATGAGCCAATGTGCAAACTACAGAGGGATCACACTACTCTCCATCCCAGGAAAAGTATTCAACAGGATTATACTGGACAGGATGAAGGCCGCCGTCGACCCACAGCTACGAGACCACCAGGCGGGCTTCCGCAAAAACAGATCCTGCACAGACCAGATTGCAACACTGCGGATAATACTGGAGCAGTCATTAGAGTGGAATTCACCCCTATTAATTAATTTCATTGACTACGAAAAGGCTTTCAACAGCATGAATAGAGAGACCCTTTGGAAGCTACTCAGACACTACGGAGTGCCAGAGAAGTACAGAAATATCATCAGGAGCTCCTATGAGGGGATGACCTGCAGGGTGATTCATGGCGGTCAACCCACCGACACCTTCCAGGAAAAAACTGGAGACAGGGCTGTTTGTTGTCACCATTTCTGTTCCTGCTGCAGACTGGGTCATGAAGCAATCCACGGCAGAGAAACAAAATGGCATACAATGGACATTATGGACACAGTTAGAAGACCTCGACTTTGCAGATGACCTGGCCCTTCTCTCTCACACCCAGCAGCAGATGCAGGAAAAGACAAGTACCATCGCTGACAACTCTACTCGGCTTGGGCTTAACATCCACAGAGGGAAGAGCAAGGTCATGAGAATCAATGCTGACAACACATCACCCATCATTCTGGAAGGAGAAGCTTTGGAAGAGGTAGACAACTTCACCTACCTGGGCAGCATGGTTAACAAGCAAGGTGGAACAGATGCTGATGTGAGAGCCAGGATTGGCAAGGCCAGAGGAGCCTTTCTCCAACTAAAGAACATCTGGAGCTCAAGAGACATTTCCATCACAACCAAGATCAGGATCTTTAACACCAATGTGAAGTTTAAGTTTAAGTTTATTTGGATCTGTGAGGATTCGCCTGTTCCCTGGACCTTTGTTCCCTGTCTCCTCACCTCACCAGCCCCCACCTTTGGACTTTCCCTGTCTACTCTCCTCAACAGCCCCCACCCTTGCGATGTTTTACTCTCCTCTACTCTTCACCAGCCCCCACCCTTGGACTACCTTTCACAGCTGTCATAGTTTATGATTAGCGCCCCAGAGGGCTTTAAATACCTGGACCTCCCCTCCAGTCCTGGTCGGGTTGTTCTGTATGCTGGTTCTGTGTTCTGGACTCTGTATCTTTATGTTCAGTGTTCATGGAGTCCTGGACGTTACCATCACCTGCCGCGTCTCCGGCGTGAGACGACGTGCCAGCCATCACCACCTGTCGCCGTTTGCCTGGAGTGGGACACCGTCTGCGCTCTCTAATTCTCTACGGGAGGTTTTCCAGTGTTCCCACCCCAGACGTCAAGCCGGCGCGCATCGCTTCCTATTTCCACGGGAGGATGCGTCTCTTCGCCCCGGTTCCCCTGGGACCCCGGTGTTCTGCGCTGCCCGTCTACAGCTTCCGAGGAGGATCTCCGTGCCAGGCCTGGAGTGGTGTTCCCACTCCAGACGTCAAGCTGGCGCGCTCCCACTCCAGACGTCAAGCCGGCGCGCTCCCACTCCAGATGTCAAGCCGGCGCGCATCGCTTCCTAGTTCCACGGGAGGATGCGTCTCTTCGCCCCGGTCCCCTGGGACCCCGGTGTTCTGCGCTGCCCGTCTGCAGCTTCCGAGGGGGATCTCCTTGCCAGGCCTCCGCCGTCGGAACCCTGTCATCCCTGTAAGCAGCTCTGGCCCTCGCCCTGTCCAAGGCCTTAACCCTGTTCTCTGTCCCTGTCTCCAGCCCGCCTCTCCGGGCCTCTCCAGTGCCCCTGGTCCTGGTCCTTGACATTTTGCCCTGGCCCTGTCCCTTAGCCTGTTCGCCTCTTAAAGGCACAGTGCCGCATTTTCCCTATTTTCTTTGACTCCAGTGGTTTTGTGTTCTCCCTTAAAGGGACAGTGCCGCCTTTTGTTCAATAATAAATATTTTGCCCTGTTTTGGCTTACTCTCATACCTGTCTTGTGTTGTGCGATTGGGGTCGGTTACAAACCATAACAGGATCCCCATTAGCCACAGCAGTGCTGGGGCTATTCTTCCTGGGGTCCATAACACGTAAAATACAGTTACAGACTTATACACTCACAACATTTACATCATACAGACAATTAAAACAACAATAAAAACCCTAATCAAATTCATAATACAATATAACAATATATACGCTTTATGAATTCATAATACAATACAATAATACCTACTCATAATTAATTCATAATACAATACAGCATAATATACTATTTAGCTTTTACATACATTATCTATGTTCATATCAGCCAATTATACAATATTTTAATAATATATCCCTATCAGACACATGCCTTTTCATCCATATATACCTATCCCTTTATCAGACACATACATTTTCATTTACGTACACACAATCTATTAGGGAATGTCAATTTCTTTGGTTGAAAATGTTGTTTTACCACGATTTTGAAACAACATTTACTATTCTCCTGCTTAACATGTCTGGGAAGAGAGTTCCATTCCTGCATACCACGGAACATGACAGTTCGCTTCATTGCATTCGACCTCACTTTTGGAAGTGTAAAACCTCGTGCAGAAGCATGTCTGGTGGAATGGTTGTGTCTGTCAAGACTTATAGATAAATTGTTATATAAAATTGAGGGGATCTTTGTAACAAGAATATTCCTAGTGAATACATAATTTATGTTTGACAAGTAACCAAGTTAAACAACTGTGCATCGCTGCAACATTAGTTCTGTACTCACAGCGAAGCGCTATACGTGCTGCTTTGTTTTGTACCATTTGTAATTCTTTCAGTTTATTCGTCGTTACATTCGACCATACTGCAGGACAATAGTCAAGATTTGACAAAACCAGAGCTTGAATTACCTGTTTGATAGAATTTAGTGGTAACAAATGAGCACATCTTTTAACAACAGAAATCCATCTTCCCATTTTCACTACTATATTGTTTATATGGTGTGACCATGACAATTTACTGTCTAATGTTACCCCTAGGAGTTTAGTCTCCGGACTTGATTAATTACCACATCACTTATCAAAAGTTTCAAGACTGGGTTCGTTCTTAGAGTATGGTTTGAACCGAAAATGATGCTACTTGTCTTTGATATGTTTAGAACTAGTTTGTTATTCTTTATCCATTCCATCACTGATTGCAACTCTGCCTTTAGGACCGTATTTAATTCATTGGGTGTTGAGGCTGATGTGTAAATCGTTGAATCATCCGCATACATAGAAATATAGGACTTATTTAGGACAAGAGGCATGTCATTTGTAAATATGGTGTAGACTCAGAGCAAAGGCCCAAGGCAACTTCCTTGGGGTACTCCACACCTTACCGTTTTAACTTCTGAGTAACTCTCATTAAAAAAAACTATTTGTTTCCGGTTTGCTAAATAAGTTTGCATCCAAGATAGTGCAGATGAGGAGAAACCGTAACATTCAAGTTTTTTAAGTAAGAATTTGTGATCTATGATGTCGAATGCTGCAGTAAAATCAAGCAAGACAGCTCCAACCATTTTCTTTTTATCTATCTCTTTCAGCCAATCATCCGTCATTTGGGTTAAAGCAGTCGCTGTTGAATGTCCTTCACGATATGCATGTTGAAAATCAGTGGTCAATGTGTTAAAAGAAAAGTAGCATTTAATCTGTTACTATTCTTTCCATCAGTTTACTGAACTGGCAGTAAACTTATGGGACGACTATTAGATCCTGAGAATGGCAATTTCAAATTTTTTGGCAGTGGTATTACTTTGGCAGTTTTCCACTGTTGCGGATACAAACATTCACTAAAGGATTGATTTATAATATGACAGATAGCAGGGGCAATTAAATCAGGGACCAATTTCAGAAGTTTCCCATCAAGACCGTCAACACCTGGTGGTTTGTTTTTAGTGGTACTTAACATATGTTCTACATTACTTATAGTCACACTATCAAAATTAAATTTACAATTTTTATCTTTCATTATTTTATTCTTTATTAATAAATAAGATTTTTCATTATCTATTGTTTGCATATTATTCCTTAAATTATCTACTTTTCCAATAAAATAATTGTTAATATGATTAGCAATCTCAACTGGTTTGGTGAGGAATTTTCCTTCTGTTTCTAGAAAGGATGGGGTAGGTTTCTTATTCCTGCCCATTATTTCATTTAGAGTATTCCATAATAATTTACTGTCATTTTTTATATAATTAAACCTATTTTCATAATACAATTTCTTCTTCTTTTTATTACATTTTGTAACAACATTTCTTAATTTACAATATACCTCCCAGTCTGATTTATAACCTGATGTATTTGCTATTAATTTAGCTCGATTACGTTCTATCATATATTCTTTTAGTTCATCATCCAACCATGGTGTTCTGACGCTTCTGACGGTAAACTTTCTCAATGGTGCATGTTTGTCAACAAGTGGCATAAAAATGGTATCAAATTCCCATAGAGATTTTTCAGGATCTTTTTCCCTCAACACCTTTGACCAACATAGATTTTCAACATCCTTCACAAAGCTGTCTTGATTAAACATTTTATACGATCTTTTGTAAATTATTTTAGGTCCCAGTTTTGGCATTTTAGTCTTCCTCACAATAGCAATTAAGTTATGGTCGCTACAACCAACAGTTACAGATACCGCCTTGGAACATAGCTCCGCATTGTTAGTAAAAATGTGATCAATGCAGGTGGAGACCTGGTTACCATCATTTTTCAAACATATCCTAGTTGGTTTGTTAATTACCTGTGATAGACCACATGCATTTGCTACTGTTAGAAGTAGTTTTTTCAATGGGCATTTCAATGAAAACCAATCGATGTTAAGGTCACCCATAAAATAAATCTCATTACTCAAATCACACACTTGGTCCAACATGTCACATATTTGTTCTAGATACACATTATTTGCACTAGGTGGTCTATAACAGCAACCGATCAACATAGGCTTCAAATGAAGCAGGTGTACTTGCAGCCATAATGTTTCAATTTCATTATTCATTAAATCTTCCCTAATCTTCACTGGAATAAGATTCTGAATATAAAAAGCAACCCCTCCCCCAAATGCATTCCTGTCCTTCCTAAAAATTTTGTATCCATCAATTTGCAATGCCCCATCCTCAAATGTAGAATCAAGGTGTGTTTCTGATATAGCTAAAATATGGAAATTGTCTGATAGTAAAATCTCTGATATCTCAGCTAGCTTGTTTCTTATGCTACATATATTTATATGTGCCATCTTTAACACCTTTTTGGGTAGGTTAGTATTAATTAGCATTGTATACTATATTCATAATGTTGGTATGTGTGGCAAGGGCAACAACCATTCAACTGTCCCTCGGCTGTTGAATGGTTGTTGCCCTTGCCACACATACCAACATTATGAATATAGTATACAATACAAAAAGTCAGTCCTATACAATACAAAAGTCAGTCCTACTCTATGGTGCTGAGACCTGGAGGACCACTGTCACCACAACCAATAAACTACAAGTTTTCCTAAACACCAAATCCTCCAGATTCGCTGGCCTACCACCATCAGCAACAAAGACCTGTGGCAACAAACACAACAACAGCCAGCAGAGAAAAAGATTCTCCAACGGCGTTGGAGATGGATTGGCCATACACTCCGTAAACCATCCCTGAGCATCACAAGACAATCTCTCAGGTGGAACCCCCAAGGGAAAAGAAAGAGAGGCCGACCACGAAACACCTGGCGCCGAGACTTGGAAGATGATGCTAAAAAGATGGGACACACCTGGGGCCAGCTTGAGAGGTTGGCTCAGGATCGGGATGCTTGGAGAACCCTTGTTGATGGCCTATGCCCCAAACGGGGTAAAAGGCGTAAGTAAGTAAGTATTTAACCAATTCAGATTGAGGTCAATAAGAACGACGGCCTGGTGAGAGGACAAAAGGTCCTGGTAAGAGGACAAACGGTCCTGGTGAGAGGACAAAAGGTCCTGGTGAGAGGACAAACGGTCCTGGTGAGAGGACAAGAGGACAAAAGGTCCAGGTGAGAGGACAAACGGTCATGGTGAGAGGACAAACGGTCCTGGTGAGAGGACAAAAGGGCCTCTCGAAGGGTAACAGGGCCTCTCGAAGGGTAACAGGAAAAGACAAAAACGAAGATTTTGGTATTTATTTCCTGTAGTACAATATAGTACCATGTAGTACCTTATAAGACCGTGTAGTACCTTATAGTACCATGTAGTAACCTGTAGTACTATGTTGTACTATATGCTTTATTATAGTCTCATCCATTCAACACCACAGTTTGAATAAAACACTTACAATTCAATGCAAGTGGTGATCATTAATTGTATATGTTCAAATGCCTAGTGTGGATGAAACCATGGATCCCAGGACAATCAAATGAAAAGAAAAAGTATATTTCTGGTAGAGGAAGGTTGTAAATTGGCTACATATGACTGTAACACAACACAAGGGTTAAGTACAGTAACAAAAGAAAGTAGTTTTGTGTTACAAAACCAATTCCCACTAAAGTCTGACCTGGAATGGTATGTCGGCCATGGTCTTGGCCAGGTAGTAGGCATTCACGCTGTACCAGTAGTTCAGATGTTCCCTCAGGAACACAGACATCTCCAGCGGAACTGTGGGAATGAATGAATGAATGAATGAATGAATGAATGAATGAATGAATGAATGAATGAATGAATGAATGAATGAATGAAAACTTTATTTAACAGATTGCAGAATGGGTACAATACAGTACGGCTCAATACACACAATTGTTAAGGGGATGCAGACCAGAGAAAGACTTCGGTCTTGTTTACATCAGGGTCCCCCATTTTCAATTCATAGTGACATTTATGACATACACAACATACATGACATCATGACATTTATGGCATAGGGACATACAGGACAACAGCAGAGAGGGTAGGCTCTTTTAACTGAATACTGTGTACATCATTTTGAAGTGTGTGACTAAATTGTGTTGTGGAAATTGTTTGTAATTAGTTTCACCCAGCTGACAGAAACTGGAGGTGTGGCCTTTGTGCATGTAGTTAAGTGGGCACTTGTGACAGTTTTTCTGCTTAAATACCAGCTTTTTCTCTGTTGGATTCATTCTGAGGACAACAGCAGAGAGGGTAGGCTCTTTTAACTGAATACTGTGTACATCATTTTGAAGTGTGTGACTAAATTGTGTTGTGGAAATTGTTTGTAATTAGTTTCACCCAGCTGACAGAAACTGGAGGTGTGGCCTTTGTGCATGTAGTTAAGTGGGCACTTGTGACAGTTTTTCTGCTTAAATACCAGCTTTTTCTCTGTTGGATTCATTCTGAGGACAACAGCAGAGAGGGTAGGCTCTTTTAACTGAATACTGTGTACATCATTTTGAAGTGTGTGACTAAATTGTGTTGTGGAAATTGTTTGTAATTAGTTTCACCCAGCTGACAGAAACTGGAGGTGTGGCCTTTGTGCATGTAGTTAAGTGGGCACTTGTGACAGTTTTTCTGCTTAAATACCAGCTTTTTCTCTGTTGGATTCATTCTGAGGACAACAGCAGAGAGGGTAGGCTCTTTTAACTGAATACTGTGTACATCATTTTGAAGTGTGTGACTAAATTGTGTTGTGGAAATTGTTTGTAATTAGTTTCACCCAGCTGACAGAAACTGGAGGTGTGGCCTTTGTGCATGTAGTTAAGTGGGCACTTGTGACAGTTTTTCTGCTTAAATACCAGCTTTTTCTCTGTTGGATTCATTCTGAGGACAACAGCAGAGAGGGTAGGCTCTTTTAACTGAATACTGTGTACATCATTTTGAAGTGTGTGACTAAATTGTGTTGTGGAAATTGTTTGTAATTAGTTTCACCCAGCTGACAGAAACTGGAGGTGTGGCCTTTGTGCATGTAGTTAAGTGGGCACTTGTGACAGTTTTTCTGCTTAAATACCAGCTTTTTCTCTGTTGGATTCATTCTGAGGACAACAGCAGAGAGGGTAGGCTCTTTTAACTGAATACTGTGTACATCATTTTGAAGTGTGTGACTAAATTGTGTTGTGGAAATTGTTTGTAATTAGTTTCACCCAGCTGACAGAAACTGGAGGTGTGGCCTTTGTGCATGTAGTTAAGTGGGCACTTGTGACAGTTTTTCTGCTTAAATACCAGCTTTTTCTCTGTTGGATTCATTCTGAGGACAACAGCAGAGAGGGTAGGCTCTTTTAACTGAATACTGTGTACATCATTTTGAAGTGTGTGACTAAATTGTGTTGTGGAAATTGTTTGTAATTAGTTTCACCCAGCTGACAGAAACTGGAGGTGTGGCCTTTTGCTGCAGGTGTCACTCATCAGTAATTAGTGATAGTGATTTAAAGACTTGCTGGCATAGCGTCAGCGAAGCGTCGAGAAACGAAGAGGGACAAAGAGGAGGAGTTTTCCTGGAGTTCTCCGCTGAGGGATCCACCGATCCACCCAGTGCTAAGTACACCATAATCCCATATTCCCGTCCCACTCTGCTATTTCCCTACTATCTCGCTTCCTCCCTAGCCCCTTCAACCTCCTCCTACCACTCTTGACACCACAATGTGCCTCATACCTATATCCACAATCTGCTCCTCAAGAACAGAATCAACCCATCCACGCCAGTTTGCTAGCAACCCGGCTAATCTCTCCTACCCTCCTACAGCCACTAATACACCTGTCACAGTACAGGGAGGCTTATGGAATTGTCAATCAGCAGTCAAGAAAGCTGACTTCATTACTGCCTACGCCCATAGTCTAAATCTGCAGCTCCTGGCTCTAACTGAGACCTGGATAACCCCCAATAACTCGTCAACACCTGCAGCATTATCTACAAACTATAACTTCACTCACACACCTCGACCCTCCAGACGGGGTGGAGGCACTGGCCTCATGACATCTCCTTCATGGGCTACAAACCTAACGCAACTCCCAGAACTGTCACTCTCCTCCCTCGAATATCATGCAGTATCTGTCTCTAATCCTTTCAATCTCACCATTGTTACACTCTATCGCCCTCCAGGTCCCCTCGATCACTTCACAGATGAGCTGGACATGCTTCTAAGCTCCTTACCGGAAGATGGTACCCCGCTCCTTCTATTGGGCGACTTCAACCTGCCTGACTCATCTCAGTCGGTCCCAGTGGTCTCCCTCCTACAACAATTTGACCTGACTCCCACTGCCATGCCTCCCACCCACAAAGCAGGCAACTCCTTGGATCTCATATTTTCCCGTAACTCCAGCATCATTAACACCACGGTAACTCCCCTACATGTATCTGACCATTCCTTCATATCCTTCTCACTAACTCTCATGCTTAACCGAAAAGTCTTCACCCCAACTCAAACCGTCTCACTCAGACGCAACCTGCCCTCCCTATCTCCCTCCACCCTCTCCTCTGACATAATATCCGCTCTACCTTTGAGTGACACCTTCTCTGCTCTCCCCACAGAGATGGCAACCTCCACCCTCCTCTCAGCCCTTGCAACCTCCTTCGACAAGCTCTGTCCCCTCGTTGAGAAACCTGCCCGCCGTTCCCCACCCAGTCCATGGCTGACGGATGCAGTGAGAGAACAAAGACAGGTCCTGAGAGCGGCTGAGAGGAAGTATAGAAAGTCACGCCTCACTGCTGACATCGACACATATCACAACCTCTTGTTAACATTCTCCAAAACCATTACTAATGCCAAAGCTTCTTTCTTTCACCATAGGATCGAGGCCTCTGCCAAGAATCTTCGCAAACTGCATGCTACCATGTCCTCCCTCCTCACTCCCCCCCCACCTCCTCCTCCCTCATCTTTTTCTGCCGAAGACTTTGCGATCTTCTTTGAGGAAAAAGTGGAGAACATCCGCAGCTCCTTCTCCCAACCCCCACCCATTCCAAACGCTGAATCGAGAACCTCATCCTTCACTCTGTCATCTTTCTCTCCCATTACAGAAGCCGAGACCCTGACACTGGTAACGTCGAACCGTCCGACTACATGCCAGCTGGACCAGCTACCCTCCCCACTCCTCCAGACCATAGCACCGGACATCCTCCCATTCCTAACTGCAACCATCAACTCCTCACTCAACTCGGGGGTGGTCCCCACCTCCCTAAAACAAGCCAGAGTCACGCCCCTCATAAAAAAACCAACCCTGAACCCCACCGTCATAGCCAACTATCGCCCTGTCTCTCTTCTCTCCTTCCTTTCTAAAACACTTGAACGTGCTGTATCCAACCAACTTACTGCTTATCTCTTACAGAATGACCTCCTAGACCCCAATCAGTCTGGCTTCCGGACTGGCCACTCCACAGAAACGGCCCTCATTGCGGTCACAGAGGCACTTCACTTAGCAAAAGCGAAAGGCCTCTCCTCTGTCCTGATTCTCCTAGATCTATCTGCAGCCTTCGACACAGTCAACCATCAGATCCTCCTCGCGGCCCTCGCAGGAATGGGAGTGGCTGGATCTGCGCTGACATGGCTGACATCATACCTCAATGACCGCTCCTACCAAGTGTCATGGAGAGGGACTCTGTCGGCCACCCGCCCCCTCCGGACGGGTGTCCCCCAGGGCTCGGTCCTAGGACCCCTTCTCTTCTCCCTCTACACTAAATCACTGGGTAACATTATCACATCTCATGGCTTCTCATATCATTGTTATGCCGATGATACTCAACTCTTCCTCTCCTTCCCTCCCTCAGATATCCACGTCTCTGAGCGGATCTCGGCCTGTCTGTCCGACATCTCCGCCTGGATGACGACCAACCACCTCAAACTGAACCTAAGCAAAACAGAATTGCTCCACCTGCCGGCCAAATCCTCCCCCCTGACCGACCTCTCCATCACAGTCGAGAATGCAGCTGTGACCGCGTCGCCGACCGCCAAGAACCTTGGTGTTGTCCTCGACGACCAGTTGAACTTCTCTGCTCACATCGCAGCGACAACCAGAACCTGCAGATTCCTCCTGAGCAACGTCAGAAGGATACGCCCCTTCCTGACAAAAGAAGCCACCCAACTCCTCGTCCAATCAACAGTCATCTCCCGCCTCGACTACTGCAACGCACTGCTAGCTGGCCTCCCGGCCACTGCCACCAAGCCTCTTCAACTCATTCAAAATGCAGCGGCCCGCCTGATCTCAAACCTACCGAAGTCAGCCCATGTCACCCCACTTCTTAGGGACCTGCACTGGCTCCCCATTGCTGCACGTATCCGCTTCAAGGCCCTCGACCTAGCATACCGTGCGGCAAAGGGAACCGCTCCCGCCTACCTCCGGTCAATGGTCTCTAACTACACACCCTCAAGACCCCTACGCTCTGCGTCTTCTGGCCGCCTCAGATCTACTCCTATCCAAGCTCCCGGAGGGTCATCAAAGAGAAGCCGCCTATTCTCAGTCCTTGCCCCACAATGGTGGAATGAACTACCCATCCCAGTTAGGACAGCCGAATCCCGTCCAATCTTTCGCCGTCGACTAAAGACTCACTTCTTCAACCATTATCTGAAATGATAAAAAAAAAAAAAAAAAAAATAATCTAACCCGACTAACCTTAATGTCATGCACTTGTCCTAATAAACTAACCTACACTGTAACACGCAACACTTTGATGAACATTGTTACTCAGCTGATAGAGTTATACCCTTCTTGCTGTCTTGTCGCACAGAACTTGTAAGTCGCTTTGGATAAAAGCGTCAGCTAAATGACTAAATGTAAATGTAAATGTAAATAGTACTGTTACATTTGTGACATAATACAATATGCAAATATACAGTACTGTTACCCATAGATCCTAACAGAGATTATATACATATGATGGTGAGGAGACTGTACATTAGGAGGGGGTGGGTGGGAGAAAAGATATACATACGGTGGGGATAAAAAATATACATACGGTGGGGAGGAGACTGTGGGGGGTTGGGGGGGGTTGGATATTTACAGTGGCCAGTTTCGAATTGCAGCCTCCCGTAGGTGCTCTTTAAGAGCGGTTTTGAATGTGGCTAGGGATTCACATTTCTTTTTACGGCTGTGGGTAGGGCGTTCCACATTGTTGTGGCATAATTGCGAAATGTGAGTCATAAGGGTTTTCCCAATTAAAGGTATTTTTTGTGGTTAAAGGAACACGCCAACTTTTTGGGAAATTAGCTTATTTTCCATCTACCCCGGAGTTAGACAAGCAGATACAGTACATACCCTTTTCTTCTCTGTGCATGCATTCAGAGTAGGAAACAGCCGCACCGTTAGCCTAGCTTAGCGTCATTCACTGGAAGTAGGGCTGCCCAGTTAGCCTAGTTCCCAACAGTCACGAAATACACTCCCAATACAACAAAAAAAACGTTCCTGTAAACGTGTTGTGACCTGGTGTGTATTTACTAGGGCTGTCCCCGACTAAGGATTTCGATGGTCGACTATGATTTGCCAAAATTTGCCGTTAGTCGACTATTAGTCAACCAAAAAAATATATATATAATATATATTTTTTTTTCTTTTTTTTTTATCATTCCATTTGGGCTGTGGGGGTGCTTAATGTCTGAAGGAGTCGACTGAAGGCGTCTTGTCCTCTGCAAATGCATGCAATTGGTCCACTGATGGATACATCTTGATATTTGTCTAGTCTAGTGTGTTCATTAGATGGGTGAAATCCTCTTTCAGTGCCTCTGTGCCTGTTTTCTTAGGTAGTTAGCATCCTGTATGCGTGCCATTAGCGTTAGCCACGCTTCTAGGCCTCTTTTCTTTTGGAAAGAATGATTTAAAAAAATATATATATTCGACTAACAGGTTGGCAGTCGACTACGGCTACTTTCGGGGTCAGCCCTAGTATTTACCATGTGGAGAAATAAAAAAATTTAATTAGACATTTTCGTTTTCTAAGCAGATATATACTGATTCTTTTTGCCCAACCACTGCTGACTGGCCGCAGTGATTTCACGCATCACCTCAAAAGCCCTGTTGTAACTATAGAAACTGTAGCTAACACTTTACTATTATTTTTCAAGAAATATTGTCAAGCCACATTTGCTTACTGCTTACAGATTATTTATTTATGATAAGTCATTACCTCTTAAGCTGCAATGTCCCTCATATGGGACGTTTTTCGGACTTTTTGCAACCAGCACTTTGGCGACCCCTAGTGGCTCGGGTGTGCATATTTTGTAATACAATATATAAATAGAATTGAAGGCTTATTTGTTGCCTGTCGATAGCGACAAAATCTGACAAAATCCGTTCAGCGGTTCTCGAGTTACATGCCAGTATTTGAGGCTTGTGCAAAGTACACGGTATTGCGCAAAATACCACTCCCGACTCAGGATGCAGTAGTTCCGTCAATCTAGATCCAATCTCGAAAATTATTGTGGATCCTTGTAGCCAATGAGTGTGGCTTCCAATGATATCCCATGTGGGGATGTGTGAATCAGGGATCTATGTGAACAACTAAATTCTTTAACAGGAAGCCAAATAAATTGAAGTCTGAGTTTCTCTTTGTACACAGTTTACCAAAATCACTCATAATCACTCATTTCTGAATCGAACTCTATGAAATTTGGATATGTACTACATAAGGCTTCAGGCTATGGCTCCGTCTGGATTTGTAAGCCATATCACCTTCTGGGCAAATACTACCTCTGGACTACTAACTAGTACAGAAAAACTTGAGTAACAAGATTTTTTTACAACTCAAGGTCAGACCTTACTGGTCTGGGTGATTCATGTTACGCTATTACGTTAGCACTAAAAGTGAATTTTTTTCTGGAATCAGAAACTTCAGAATGTCATCTTACAAAAGAGACCAGGTGCATGCATGTGTGACAGATCGGTTCGGACTCCTCTGCGTTGTGTATTAAAATCTGATGTCCCGAGGGGGAGTCGAACAGGGGAGCTCCCGCTCCGCGGGCGACAACATAGACCGCTGCACTAAGAAGTGAATCCACTCCTAAGTACCGTACCTATACGTCTATTAACCCTGTTATGGGGAAGTGAGTTTAACTCGCAGCCCGCTTACTGCCACAGTCACTTGTCAACACCCCTGTTTCTGTGACTGTGGATATACTCACGGACCTCCGTTACACATGCATGTGCTATAAGTATAAAGTATGTTGTTTTGGTTTGCTAAAAAAGTATGCAGTCCTCAAAAACGAAAACGAAAATGGCCAATTTTGGAGGTGCCTGTTAACACATTGGTTGCCAGCAGGGGGTGCACAATTTATCGCTTGAGTGCCAGCGCTTTAGTCAATGAGAGGATGGGGATATTTGCGAACACATAAACTATATATATTTTTTTTGTATTGATCTTTTTCCCCCTCCATTTTTCCTCCGATTTTCTCCCATCCCAATGTTAGTCGTATGCCAATTCCCAGTCCCTTCCTGGTCGCTGCGCACTTACCCCCCACAGTCAGATCATCTGGGAGAGTGGAGGCTACCACGTGCTTCCTCCGACACACGTCCAGCCAATCACCGCTTCTTTTCACCTGGCAGCGCGGATTCTCATCGAGAGGGCGTAGCGTGTGGGAGGATCACACTATCCCCCTCAAGTCCTATCCGCGCTTAGCAGGCGCCCCGACCGAACTGTAGGAGTCGCTGTTTACAACGACCCGGACCCACCCCGCCAGCTTCTCCCACCCTCTAATACAGCCAATTGTATTAGTGCAGACGGCCAGCCAAGCTGGTGACAACCCCGGAGCTGTGAGCTGGATTCGAACAGGCGAATCCAGCTCACAGCTCCGGGGTTGGTGACGAACGCAATCTCCGCTCGGCCACCTAACCGCCCTACATAAACTAAATCTTAAATTATGGCTATGTGTCTAATACAACCGTCGCTTATGTCACGATCGGGGCCCAAGCCTGCTTGATGAGGATCAATCAGCGCGGCTGCAAGGGATTACCTCATCAAGCAGGCTCTATATCATCTGGCAGAGCCTGTCATCCGGCGTCGCAGTGTTAAACTGCAAACCCAGGTACGACGTCTCGACCTGAAGCCCTGTTGACCCGCTCTTGTGTTATTCCCTGTCCTAACCTCCCTCTCTTCTGCCCAAGGACCTCCGCTCCAGCGTCACCCAGGACCTCCGTTCCAGCATTGCCCGTCTGGACCCCTGGTGCTGACTACGAGATTCCTGTTCGCCACCCCGACACAGCCGGTGTCTACCATTCTCTCATACTGCACAAGGAGTGCACCAACTCAAGGACCATTCTCTCGTACTGCACAAGGAGTACCCCTGTGCTACCCCCCCAAGAACATACATCCCCACCTGTTGCACATTCCTGTATGATTCTTGTCTGTTTGGGGGGAAACAATTAAAACACCCTAAACCGCTCCATTCTCTCTACTCCTGTGTTCGCTATTGGGCTCCACAAGAACCCCTATCCTCATAGCTTATCAATGACTTGCTTGCAGTCAACATGTACGAAACGGATTGTTTTTTCATTGGTACATTTCCGTTTTATACCGTTTTGAATACGAGTATAGTTTTGAAGATTTCTAGTGATTCCAGAAAAATCCGCAAAAATTGCCCTTTACTGGAATACACAAAATACGTTGTCATTTTTCGGCCTATTTATGAATCGTTTTCAAATAAACGCTAGATTATCGATAGTATGTACTTATGCACGCTAGAAGCGGGCTGAAAAAACAATTATCTATGCCCTGCCTGGCGCTAACGCCACACACACAAACACATACACACATATGAGACACATTGTGAAATCTGTGAAACAACATCTGATTAACCCAAGACTGGTAAAATAAAGTCCTTACCTCACACCAGATGTTCTGCAAAAAGATTATTCCAATTTCTGATCGGCATTCCAAATATCGATTGCGTTTATTGATCCAACGTTATACCTCGAAACAGATAATCCACGCTGCTTTCGGTTGCCTCAATGAATGCAATAGTCTCATGTTACATGGCTCAGAAGTCAAATGTGGAATCCGGAGTTTTTTTTCTCATGCATTTTTATTGACTCCAATCCAATGGGTGCAATACCATCCGGGAGACGATAGGAGGTGGTATTTGCCCTTTTCGAGGTCAGAGCCAGTCCCAATGATAACGAGAGGCTGGATGGATAAAAAATTAATGGATATCGCTAATAAAAGAAATAACGATTAAATAACGAGATTTCTTGTCATTGGCACTCAACGCATCTCAACGAGATATCTTGTTGCTGGCACCCAGTGATGCGTTCTTCATGGGACAGGGTTGCATGCAGTGCAGCCATTTTTGTGAGCAGAAGCGCATGCACGCACACGCACGGATGTGCACGGCACGTGCGTGCACACAGGAATGCGCTGCACTCACCAACTCGCTATAAGTACCCACCTGGGCTACTTTGCATATCAATAGCGCCGGTCGTCAGGTTTGTTAAATACGTTCTCAGATACATTCACACAGAACTTGTGAATGAAATGTGTTACATTCCATACGTAGAGGCAATTAGGCATTGTCTTTAGTCTGTGCTTAAGCGAGGGAACATTTACGCTCCCGGGCGTGCACGTGGCGTCATTAGCGTGCGTGCAATCAGTGTTGATATGACGAACGCAACACTGCTGGCACCCAATGTGTTAAGAGGCACATTTTCAATGTAGCAGAAGTAGGAAGCTCAAAGGTGAGGAGACGTGATATAGGGACTCAAGTCAGTCCAGCAGAATATAGTATAAAGAGTTCCTTATAGATGGCCAAAGAACAAAACCTCCTATCTGCATTAAAAAAGTGGGGAAAAACATCCTATCTGCACTTTGCGAGGCACTAATACCTGGTCGGTGTTGTTAACACATAATATAGTAATATAGTCCAGAAACAGTGTATTGTATTGGGTATCCTTAAAAAATAGCATTCTGTAAAAACACACAAAAACACCACTTTCTCAAAAAGGTCTTGCTCTTCATCGTTATGTTGCTCGTCAGAGAACCTAATACCGGAAACCCGCTTTTCCGGACATGGATTATGGAATTTGTTAGCTCACAACTCAAGTGAGGATTATTTTATTTGATTTTATTACGGATCCCCATTAGCTGGTGCCATAGCAACCTAGAACCCACCTCACCCCTGCCCACTTTTACAACCTAGGATGGCTTAGAGTAGATGACAGAGTACAGCAACTTGCAATGGGCCTGGTCTACAAGATACACTACACGACTAAGGTACCCATGTACATGTCAAAATACTTCCCAAAGGTCACTGAATACCACGACCCCAACACCAGAGGGAGCTGTTTCAATGACACATTTGCTTAAATCTAGTTGTTCTTATTTTTGCAGTGTGGAGTTCTCTCTCCTGATTGGATACCAGACTGGGAGACCCATGTTACTGACCAAACACTCTATATCAGTGATGGCTGTCCGAACGTAGAGCTATTATTTTAACATGTACAGTAGACCACTTATTTTAACAAAGAAAAAAATACCACTTACTGCACCTTTACTTGAAAGCAACAACAACAACAGCAACAACAACAACAGCAGCAACATCATGCCCCTCCCCCAGACACAGAGTCTTACAGGTGAGGACGGTGGGCATCAGGGCGGCGAACATGAGGAACATCATTGAGAAGAAGAGGAAGCCTGTGTTGTTGAAGACCTTGCTGGCGTCGTTGCCGATGTTCCAATACAGCAAGCCAATCAGGACCCCTATGCACAGGTGGGACATCACCCTGAAGTGAGTCAACACCTTAAGACACACACACACAGTAGTTACATCACCCTGAGGTGAGTCAGCACCTTAACAGGACACACACACAGTAGTTACATCACCCTGAAGTGAGTCAACACCTTAAGACACACACACAGTAGTTACATCACCCTGAGGTGAGTCAGCACCTTAACAGGACACACACACAGTAGTTACATCACCCTGAGGTGAGTCAGCACCTTAACAGGACACACACACAGTAGTTACATCACCCTGAGGTGAGTCAACACCTTAACAAGACCTTAATGTGTTTTATTATCATTATTTTCAAATTAAATGTTTTTTTCTTTTTTTAAACACGATTTGGTCTTCAAAAAAGTATTTTTCCAAGAGTCTTGAGAAAGAGCGGGGGTCTTATAATCAGGGTCGTCTTATATTGGGACCAGTACGGTAGGTCTCTTAAAACGACTTTGATTCAACATAAAAGGCAAATACTTGTGAAGTAAATAACTTACCATGTCCCTCTGTATAGTAATGAAGGTCCTTTTGAAGAGGATGCAGAACTGTTTGAAGGTACTCGTGGCAAAGCTGTGTTTCTCAATGATGTACAATGGCTGTGAAGAGAAAGTACAGACTCAGGAACCAACCTGGAGAGAAAGTACAGACTCAGGAACAGACCATCTCAATAGTTAATTCATTAATGAGAACACTGATATTATGACATGATGTAGTTGTAGAGCATTAGAACACTGACATTATGACATGATGTAGACTAGAGCATTAGAACACTGACATTATGACATGATGTAGAGCATTAGAACACTGACATTATGACATGATGTAGAAGAGCATTATAACACTGACATTATGAGATGATGTAGAGCATTAGAACACTGACATTATGACATGATGTAGAGCATTAGAACACTGACATTATGACCTGATGTAGAGCATTAGAACACTGACATTATGACATGATGTAGACTGTAGAGCATTAGAACACTGACATTATGACATGATGTAGAGCATTAGAACACTGACATTATGACATGATTTGTAGAGCATTAGAACACTGACATTATGACATGATGTAGAGCATTAGAACACTGACATTATGACATGATGTAGAGCATTAGAACACTGACATTATGACATGATGTAGAGCATTAGAACACTGACATTATGACATGATGTAGAAGAGCATTATAACACTGACATTATGAGATGATGTAGAGCATTAGAACACTGACATTATGACATGATGTAGAGCATTAGAACACTGACATTATGACATGATGTAGAGCATTAGAACACTGACATTATGACCTGATGTAGAGCATTAGAACACTGACATTATGAGATGATGTAGAGCATTAGAACACTGACATTATGACATGATGTAGAGCATTAGAACACTGACATTATGACCTGATGTAGAGCATTAGAACACTGACATTATGACCTGATGTAGAGCATTAGAACACTGACATTATGACATGATGTAGACTGTATAGCATTAGAACACTGACATTATGACATGATGTAGAGCATTAGAACACTGACATTATGACATGATTTGTAGAGCATTAGAACACTGACATTATGACATGATGTAGAGCATTAGAACACTGACATTATGACATGATGTAGAGCATTAGAACACTGACATTATGACATGATGTATCATGTAGAGCAGGGGTCAGCAACCTTTTTGACATGGAGTGCCTGTTTGAAATATAGTTGTAACTAGTGTGCCTCAACAATATTCCATGCATTGTAAATTTCTTTCTCATAATCAGGTCTTTTTAATGATAATTTTTACATTATTACATCATTATTGTTATTGTTATTATTAACAATATTATTATGATGGTTGTATCAACCCTAAATCTGAGTTGGGGAGGGGGGAATGCAATGCAGACAAACAGCTGCATACAGTGCGACCATTTCACTCACATTTGCCCATTCATTTTTGGACACATCACACACCATCGGTGTGTGTACTGTACGTGTGCTGTCATAGCTCCACCTACAGGCCTAATGGAGAACACCAGGAGAACACCAGGATGTGAATGGAGGATGAATGTGAGGTATATCGTGTAAATATGTTTTGATTGATCGCAAGACTACACTGTAAAAAAAGAAATAATAATAAGTTACCAGAACTTAAAAATACTGAGTTCAGTTACTGTGCATTAAGGTTTTCAGTTTTCAATCCACAATAAGTTAACCACCGAGTGACGAGGATACATTTATTGAAAATGCCTAGGCCAGGGGTCATTTGACCCCTTGTCGGCTGTGCTAGTGTTAAAACACAGTTATAATCCTGAAGTGTATTGTTTAAAACAGTTCTAATCCTGCAGTTACACAGTTTTAACCCTGCAGTGTATTGTTTAAAACACAGTTCTAATCCTGCAGTTACAGTTTTATAGCATTTTATATACAATTATATAGCATTACTGGCAATCGCGTCTCGCTCTTCGCCATAATGATATATCTCTTATCTCCAGCACCTACTGTGCTCATGAACAAAACAAATGCACCCATGCACCTGACCAGGCCACGCCCCGGCGTCCTCCTATAAGACGCCGGACATGGTCACACTCCCCCTTCCTCTTTTTTTGTTTCCATCATGGACGCTGCAGTGCACTCCATGAACTAGTTGTTATGAAATGCAGAGAGAAATTGAACAATGTTGGGTTTTCGCCGGAGATTCGCCAGCCCCTGGAATCTTCTCGGCACATCCTAACAGCGCATCGGGTCTGTCCTGGGTTTCCTCGTCTTGTAACAGCGGACCGAGGGACGTGGCGCGGCGGCTAGCTGTCGGGCTAGGTCGTGCACAGGTAGGGCCTGCGCTGCCAGGCATTATTGCTAGCATTTGTGATACTGCTCGTTTTCCCGTGAGACAGCCGAGTTGTGTATTGGCGCGAGGGGCAGGATATTTTGGAAAACATGGTCGTCATGACTATGTTTTGGGTGTTTTCCCGGCTATCCTAGTGCGCACGGCTAATGCTAATGCTACAATGCTGGGTCTCCGTTCTTGTTCCCCGCCGAGGGCTGTCTTTTAAAAAAAGTCTTCCCTCCTCTTAACCATTCATGCTGACGGTCAATCGGTGTCTACTGTTGGGAGTTTTGACGGGGGCTTGTTTACCATTTCATGGGTGGATGGGGCTGAGGCCTAGGGCTGGTGTGCTTTTTGTGAATCTATGAATTGTGTGCGGGACTGGTGTTTCTCTGGTCTGCATCCCCTTAACATTGTGTGTATGGGCTAGCCCATTCTGCAGTGCGTTAGTGGAGTTTTCGTTCATTTATTCATTTACCCCTTCATGGGTGCACACCACAGTGGAGGTTGCTGGATTCCTACTAGTGAGGCAGTGCTTTATAGATAGAAATACTTTTTCACTACTAGTAGTTTTTTGTTGCAGCCACCACTGGTGCTCCGTGCTTGTGAAGCAGGTGGCATCAGTCCTTCGCCTCTGACATGGTGGAACGGTGTCCCGCCCGGCCGATGCCATGAGGCGAGTCGGCCCGGCAGGTGATTGGTGGGCTGTTAAGCCTATACCGCCACGGTATAGAATTAGTAGCGACTAGTAACATTGTTCGAATGGCTGTTTTTTCTGTCAAAAATGATGTCGGGTGGCGGGGCCTTAGGGCCAGCCGACGTCGAAACATCGCGCAAGGTTTTGAGGTTAGGCATAACAAAAAATATTGTTTGTTTCCTGTTGGTTGTCAGTTAAGGCCATGGGTAGGTAGGGAATTTATTTAATTAACATTTTTATTTTATTCTTTCCCACGGCGACTATGGATAGGGAATTTCTTTATTTAATTAAAATGTTCACAACAACATGGATGCATGTACTCTGCCAGCATGTTTAATATCCATAATACTAAATGTTTGACTAAGATTTCTATGAAACTTTATTAAAAAAAAAATACAAAAAAAAAAGAAAAGGGAATTTTTTATTTAATTCTTTTTATATATATTTTTTACTCATAAAATATATTGGGTCGCACCTAAATCGGCAGGGTCGGTCGGCAACCGGAAACAAACCATTATTTTATTTAGGCCTTATTAGCTTTGACCTAGCCGCAAGCTATAACCGCAGGGAGGGCTAGGATGCTGTCAACGCTTGTTTACAGACATCTTGGTTGGATCAGTCTCCCCCTTGAGGGGGAGAGACGTTTTTTCCCTCCTCAGGGCTCCCCTCTCCGCAGAGGGACTTTGGTCATTCCGCAGGAGCGCGGGCGGTATTTGACCTAGGCCCCACACCGCCTCACACCGCGCAGCCAGAGGTGAGGGCGCGGCCTCGCCAGCAGCTGTGGCGAGGCCCTCAACCAACGGCCATGTTTCCCCCGCCTGAGGTACCATGGACACAAAGCAAACAGGTGATCGCAAGGCCGACAGCCTTGGCGGCCGAGGGATCGGCTACATTATATGAGCATGCCCTAAAAAACCGTCGCCGTCTAGCTGTGTCTAGCTCACTCTCCGGTCACTCCCCCCCCCAACACCAGCGGGATAAGGGCTCTGATTTGTGAAGCGCAAGCGGCCCCACGTTTTGCTTCTCATGGGGACAGGGGCTGACACCCAGTTGCTGGCTAGGCCTGGGTCTGTCCGTGAGAATGTTGTGCTGTCAAGCGGCTCCCACGCCACACGTTCTGCGTCTGTGTTTGGTGAGCCTGGTGTTGTGTCTGTCAACAACAAAAGTTGTCAGCGGGGGAGATCGAGGCCCTTGGGGTCGCAGCGCGAGTTCCCCCAGCCCCGCCGTCGCCAGGACGGATATCACGTTAGTGCCTCCCATGGCCGGAAGACCGGCGGTGGTCTGGCAGGCGCGCTTGATTTGGGTGGTAGTAATATCACTGCAGGGCTATGGTGTGTAGGAACCCACCCTATCGGGCAGTGTGGGGACCTCACGTCTTGCATGTCCAGCTGTAGAACAGTTCCTCAGCAATCCATGCCGGGGAGGTGTTCAGTGGGAGAGCTTTTGTCACCCAGTGTGATGTCAGCTTCCCCCGTATAAAACCGGCCCTTTCTGTCGGGGTCCCCCCTTGGGTGCGATTGCCTCATTGGTAGTGTCGGGGTGCGGTATCCCAGCTCCACGAGACACTCTGCTTGCGCGGTTGGCGAGTCCAGGGTTGGCAACGCACAGCGGGTGGGACCGGGCCACCCATCTACGGTTTCTGGCGGACCAGCGCCAAGTGGCGGCGGGTGCGCTTGGGATTATCATCACATATGGCTACAGCAGTGCCATATGTCAAGGTGGATGGAGAGAACGCTGAGGCGGGGACCTGTGTTTACACAACCCCACCCGTTTTTAGGTTTGGTACAGACCCTATTGTCGGGGTCAACAGCAGTGACAGCTCTGGCCGACGAGATCCAATCTCTGTGGGCGAAGCAAGCCATCGTCGTGGTCCCAAAGGACGCGATGCGTGGCGTTTCCTCCCGGTATTCTCTGGTGCCCGAGAAATCGGGGGGGGGGGGGGGGGGGGGTCAGACCCATACTGGACCTGTCCCATGGAAGGTAGAATTTTTACCCTCTCCCACCTGTTAGACGCTGTCAGGTGGGGGCCTGGTTCTCCTCCATAGACCTGTAGGATGCGTATTCGCATCCTGATCTTCCATCCTAGGGCTTACCTACGCTTCCTTTGCAGGGCTTAGCGTACGAGTACCAGAAGCTGCCGTTCGGCTATTCTCTGGCTCCCCGCATCTTCACCAAGTGCGTGTAGACCGCACTGGGGCCTCTGCGTCGTCGGGGGTTATGAAGTGTATTCTGCCCTGGATGACGTTCTGGTCCTTGGCCGGTCAGGGTAGATCGCCAGGTCTCATACCAAGCAGGTGGTGTCTCACCAGCCTGGGTTTTGCTGTAGACTGGAAGTAGAGTTCTCCTCTTCCCAGTCAATGGGTGGAGTACTTGGGCTTTTTCTAAGCTCAAGGTCTATATGGGCATCCATCTCGGAGCGGCGGCGAGTGATTGGTTCTCGGCACGCTCGGGAGGTTCCATCCTAGGACGGTTACGGCGCTGTCCGTGATGCGCCTACTGCTGGGGTCCTTCTTGGCCTCCTCTTCAAGGGGAGGATGCAGAGGTGGTTTTTTCCAGTATGGAAATGGACCCGGTTTGAGACATATGGAAGCGGCTGAAGGTTCCCATGTCAGTACTGGGGGACCACGTCGTCTGGGGAGGGTCTGGTGCCCTCACCTGCGGGGTCCCCTTGGGCAGCAGGCTGTCACACGTCACGGTCTTCACTGACGCCTCCCTCATGGGATGGGCGGGACGTGTCGGACCAACGCAGTAGGGAGCAGCTGCCATGCTGCCCGGTCTGCGCTACATTCAATGTGATGGGATTGAAGGCGGTCCTTCTGGTCATCAAACGGCTCGACAACCTTGTGGTGGGCAAGCATGTTTTGGTCAGGACGGACAACACAACGTCAGCGGTGTATATTGTCAGACAGGGTGGAGTGCGCTCCCCCCGTCTGCACCGGGCGGCGGTCGGGCTCTGGCTATGGGCGTTCTCCATCTGCTCTGCCTGAGGGCTCTCCACATCCCCGGCAGGGTGAATGTGGGTGCAGGTGTGATGTCGCGGGGCGGTCCTCTGATGAGTGGGGATTACGTCCAGACATAGTCGGGCAGGTCTGGGACAGATTCCGTGGCCGTCCGGGATCCTGTACGCTTTCCCCCCCTTACACCTGATAGCTCAACTGTTGGGGCTGGTACGTCGGGAGCACAGGACTTAATTGGTCCTGGTCGTGCCGGGCCGGGGCTCAGCTGTGTGGTCCCCGGCCCTGATTCAGCTCTGTGTGGCCCCGCCGTGGCCTGTTCCGTGGTCACCGCGGGCCCTCTCTCAGGCACGCGGAACTCTGTTCTGCCTTTCTGTTCTGGGGCAGCCCCTAGGCTTGGCTGCTGACAGTGTGAATCTGGTGGGGATGCGTCTTGACTATTCTGTGGTTAACGCTATCCGGTACGCGCGTGCTGCGTCCTCTGCCACGGCTTACGCTGGGGAGTGGCGTATGGTCGAGTGTGGGGGCGGAACGTTGTTCAGCCACCCTCTCGTGGGACGTTCCTGCTTTGCGCTCGGCGTCTCAAGCCGGTGGAACGTTCTCTGTCTCCGAGTCGGACCTCCAACTGGTCCTCGGCCGGTTGTCTGAGGCCCCGTTTGAGCCTCTTGAGCAGGCGTCGTTGGAGAAGCTGTCTTTCAAGACTGCGTTCCTATTGGCCATCACCTCCGCTAAGCGCGTGGGTGAGCTGTGTGCTCTCTCGGTGCGACCTGAGTGCTTGTCTATTCGTGCCAATAGCGGTCTGAGGCCTAATCCAGTCTTTGTGCCAAAGAATATCCGGAGCTCTTTTCGGTCCAGCGATATTGTGATTCAGGCGTTTCATCCGCCTCCTAGTGGGTTAGAGGCGAGCCTTCATCTGTCGTGTCCTGTCCGTGCTTTAGGGGTTTACCTCAGTCGGACTCGGGATCTCAAGGCTACCGATCAACTTTTTGTTTGTTACGGTGGTCCTCGCGCTGGTAAGGCACTGTCCAAGCAGCGCCTGTCACATTGGTTGTGCGAGGGCATTGCCCTTTGCTACACGTTGGCTCGACAGGCCCCCTCTGGGGGTGTCAGGGCGCACTCCACTCGTGGAGTGGCGGCCTCTGCCGCCTTGTTAGGGGGGGCCTCGGTGGAGGACATCTGTGCTGCGGCCTCCTGGTCCTCCCCGGGTCCCTTCGTAACTCCAGCATCATTAACACCACGGTAACTCCCCTACATGTATCTGACCATTCCTTCATATCCTTCTCACTAACTCTCATGCTTAACCGAAAAGTCTTCACCCCAACTCAAACCGTCTCACTCAGACGCAACCTGCCCTCCCTATCCCCCTCCACCCTCTCCTCTGACATAATATCCGCTCTACCTTTGAGTGACACCTTCTCTGCTCTCCCCACAGAGATGGCAACCTCCACCCTCCTCTCAGCCCTTGCAACCTCCTTCGACAAGCTCTGTCCCCTCGTTGAGAAACCTGCCCGCCGTTCCCCACCCAGTCCATGGCTGACGGATGCAGTGAGAGAACAAAGACAGGTCCTGAGAGCGGCTGAGAGGAAGTATAGAAAGTCACGCCTCACTGCTGACATCGACACATATCACAACCTCTTGTTAACATTCTCCAAAACCATTACTAATGCCAAAGCTTCTTTCTTTCACCATAGGATCGAGGCCTCTGCCAAGAATCTTCGCAAACTGCATGCTACCATGTCCTCCCTCCTCACTCCCCCCCCCACCTCCTCCTCCCTCATCTTTTTCTGCCGAAGACTTTGCGATCTTCTTTGAGGAAAAAGTGGAGAACATCCGCAGCTCCTTCTCCCAACCCCCACCCATTCCAAACGCTGAATCGAGAACCTCATCCTTCACTCTGTCATCTTTCTCTCCCATTACAGAAGCCGAGACCCTGACACTGGTAACGTCGAACCGTCCGACTACATGCCAGCTGGACCAGCTACCCTCCCCACTCCTCCAGACCATAGCACCGGACATCCTCCCATTCCTAACTGCAACCATCAACTCCTCACTCAACTCGGGGGTGGTCCCCACCTCCCTAAAACAAGCCAGAGTCACGCCCCTCATAAAAAAACCAACCCTGAACCCCACCGTCATAGCCAACTATCGCCCTGTCTCTCTTCTCTCCTTCCTTTCTAAAACACTTGAACGTGCTGTATCCAACCAACTTACTGCTTATCTCTTACAGAATGACCTCCTAGACCCCAATCAGTCTGGCTTCCGGACTGGCCACTCCACAGAAACGGCCCTCATTGCGGTCACAGAGGCACTTCACTTAGCAAAAGCGAAAGGCCTCTCCTCTGTCCTGATTCTCCTAGATCTATCTGCAGCCTTCGACACAGTCAACCATCAGATCCTCCTCGCGGCCCTCGCAGGAATGGGAGTGGCTGGATCTGCGCTGACATGGCTGACATCATACCTCAATGACCGCTCCTACCAAGTGTCATGGAGAGGGACTCTGTCGGCCACCCGCCCCCTCCGGACGGGTGTCCCCCAGGGCTCGGTCCTAGGACCCCTTCTCTTCTCCCTCTACACTAAATCACTGGGTAACATTATCACATCTCATGGCTTCTCATATCATTGTTATGCCGATGATACTCAACTCTTCCTCTCCTTCCCTCCCTCAGATATCCACGTCTCTGAGCGGATCTCGGCCTGTCTGTCCGACATCTCCGCCTGGATGACGACCAACCACCTCAAACTGAACCTAAGCAAAACAGAATTGCTCCACCTGCCGGCCAAATCCTCCCCCCTGACCGACCTCTCCATCACAGTCGAGAATGCAGCTGTGACCGCGTCGCCGACCGCCAAGAACCTTGGTGTTGTCCTCGACGACCAGTTGAACTTCTCTGCTCACATCGCAGCGACAACCAGAACCTGCAGATTCCTCCTGAGCAACGTCAGAAGGATACGCCCCTTCCTGACAAAAGAAGCCACCCAACTCCTCGTCCAATCAACAGTCATCTCCCGCCTCGACTACTGCAACGCACTGCTAGCTGGCCTCCCGGCCACTGCCACCAAGCCTCTTCAACTCATTCAAAATGCAGCGGCCCGCCTGATCTCAAACCTACCGAAGTCAGCCCATGTCACCCCACTTCTTAGGGACCTGCACTGGCTCCCCATTGCTGCACGTATCCGCTTCAAGGCCCTCGACCTAGCATACCGTGCGGCAAAGGGAACCGCTCCCGCCTACCTCCGGTCAATGGTCTCTAACTACACACCCTCAAGACCCCTACGCTCTGCGTCTTCTGGCCGCCTCAGATCTACTCCTATCCAAGCTCCCGGAGGGTCATCAAAGAGAAGCCGCCTATTCTCAGTCCTTGCCCCACAATGGTGGAATGAACTACCCATCCCAGTTAGGACAGCCGAATCCCGTCCAATCTTTCGCCGTCGACTAAAGACTCACTTCTTCAACCATTATCTGAAATGATAAAAAAAAAAAAAAAAAAAAAAAAAAAAAAAACTAACCCCGACTAACCTTAATGTCATGCACTTGTCCTAATAAACTAACCTACACTGTAACACGCAACACTTTGATGAACATTGTTACTCAGCTGATAGAGTTATACCCTTCTTGCTGTCTTGTCGCACAGAACTTGTAAGTCGCTTTGGATAAAAGCGTCAGCTAAATGACTAAATGTAAATGTAAATGTAAATGTTAAGTTTTACCTCATGGACATGACTGGGGGTTCTGTCTCCCAGGCGGTTCTGAGGTCTGGGACCTCCCCTGCGTCCCGCCTCTCGGTGGATTAGCAGGGGTGTGTGCCACGGGGTTGTTGCAACTATTATTATAAATAATATACATTTTCTTTCAGACTCATAAAGTAAAATATAATACACACACATAGTTAATTGGTGATAACGTTTTGTCTTATTTGTTTTATTTTCTTTAATGACAATGAAAGTGAAATGCTTGTTCGCCAACAAAAATAACACAGTTTGTCTTTCAGCACCACGCAAGAGTGGACAGCTCCTGCCAACGTGTGCCTAAACACTGCAGCTGTGCTGAATTGTTTTTGATTGTCATTGGAACCAGCTGTGATATATGTGGCGTGCTCTTCGAGCACACAGGATGTAATGAAATGTAATAGGACTTTGAACTGAACTGAACTGAACTGAACTGAAAGAATGTAAAGAGACTTTGAATTGAACTGAACTGAACTGGAAGAAAACAAACTGAACTGAATTAGAATTTGTAACTAATAGAAAATAAAGGACCTTAAGATTTGATTCAAAAGAAAAGCAACGATTGGACATTCCTGATTTCATTCTTTGTAACAAAAGCTGGTGCCGAAACCAGGGAGGAACAAAGAAAAGAAGTGCTTTGAAGACAAAGAAGGATCAAGGGAATGTACAGACATGCCTACAGCAGCGATGTCCAAGACACAACTAAAGAAACTACTTCTGAAAAGAGGTGTGGTAAGGACTGCGATAACAAAATTACTCAATGTGATAGATGAGAAGACAAGAGTGTTATTAGAAGATGTGGACGTGGATTATGAAGAAATGCTGGACATGCTTGTGGAAAAAGAAATTGCATTGAAAACCTTGAACACAGAAATTGAAGACGGAATTGAGGAAGAGGATTTTGAAGATGAACTTCAGGGTGTGCAACGATATGAAGAGGATATATGTGTGCGTAAAACCAAATTGAAAAAGGCTATGAGAAGAAAAGAAGATGACCGTTCATCAGTGTGCTCCAACAAGGGATATTGTTTTGCAGTCAAACTCCCGAGACTGATCATTGATAAATTTAACAGAGAAATTAGCCTATGGCAAACGTTCTGGAGCCAGTACGACATGGCAGTTCATAGAAACCCAGACCTCAGCAAGGCTGACAAGTTTAATTATCTAAAGTCCTATCTCACGGGAAGGGCTGCAAACGCAATCACAGGTCTCGCATTAACCAATGAAAATTATGATGCTGCGATTAAAATGTTGGAAAACAGATTTGGCCGAAAATATCTTTTAATCAATGCCCATATGAATAAGTTATTAAACTTGACCCCGGTTAAACGTGCAAACGACACAGTCGCCCTACGAAAACGATATGATGAGATCGAAATACAAGTCAGAAGTCTGTCAGCGCTTCAAGTCGTCTCTGAAATGTATGGTAGTTTACTCTGCCCTATCCTAATGAAAATGGTGCCAGAGAGCATAACGCTCGCGTTCAGCCGTCAAAGAGAGGAAGACGACATGTTGGAAGTAGATGGCCTAATGAAATTCCTGAAAAGAGAAGTTGAAAGCCGAGAAAAAACGGCAAACTTGATTGATCTGAACCCACAAATTGACAAACAAAATTACGAGCAAAGACATAGGCCTACCGCAGCCTATAGAGCGTCTACCGCTGCATTATATACGGGAGCGCCACAGAACTGCATATTTTGCAACAAAGCCAACCATATATCCAAACACTGCACGGAAAATACAGTCGAACAAAGAAGAGAATTCCTTAAAAGACAAGGACGTTGTTTTGTGTGTTTGGGGACAGGACATATGGCCAGAACTTGTAAGGCGCAGGTTTCATACGAGAAGTGTGGCCGG
Organism: Notolepis coatsorum; assembly: GCF_963971535.1. NCBI lineage: Eukaryota > Metazoa > Chordata > Actinopteri > Aulopiformes > Paralepididae > Notolepis > Notolepis coatsorum. The sequence goes on from NC_140172.1 coordinate 142,070,075, forward strand.
CGACACCACAAAGTAGTATGCGCTCAACCCCATGATATGCGCCCTTATGAACCAAGACAGCGCGTAGCGCAACAACCCACAAACCTATAAACTGATACTACCGTCAGATATAATTCAGGCCATAATAGCAATGTTTTACTCCAAACAGCAACAGTATGGTTGGTTGGCCAAAACGCAACCAGGAGTAAATTGACCAGATGCCTGTTGGACGGTGGGAGTCAACGTAGCTTTATCTAAGGACAGAATTGTCACGCAAACTAAATCTACCGGTAATAGGCTCCGAGGTAATACAATTACACACATTTGGCAGCCTACAACCAAAACGAGTGCATTGCAATAAAGTACGGGCAAAATTATCCGATGTAAGAAATGGCCAAACAATCTAAATTGAATTACTGGAATCACCACAAGTGTGCACGTCACTAATGAGTGTACCCGGAGAGCCATTACGCACGGAGATGGAAGAAAAAGGAATGCTGTTGGCCGACGTAAAGGTCCACGGAATGGAAAATCAAGACGTGGAAATATTAATCGGATCCGACTACTATTGGAAAGTGGTCTCTGGGAAGATTGAAAGACTACAAGATGGACTAGTGGCAGCCGAGAGCAGCTTCGGATGGCTCATTCAAGGAACGGTAACTACAATGCACGTCAGCACTATAACCAACGTCGGAGTGATGCATGTCAATGTAGATAATAAAACACTGTCTGACCAGTTACGCTTATTTTGGGAGCTAGAATCCCTGGGAATCAACCCTGAACTAGAAACTAAGTTGAGCGCCAATGATGAAATTGTCCTGAAACAATTCAAAGAAACCATTACGCACAACGGAGAACGTTATGAAGTGCAACTACCATGGCGCACAGATAATTTGAAACTGTCATCCAACTACAGAATTGCAGAGAACAGGTTTCAACGTCTGATGAGAAGATTCAAACATGATGGGGAAACTCTTCACAAGATACAATGAGGTGATCAATGACTACTTGGAGAAGAAAATCATTGAACCAGTCGAAACCAATATCACCGGTAACCCATTGTACTACATGCCACATCATGCTATTGTGAAGGAGGAACGCGCAACGACAAAAGTCAGGGTTGTATTCGATGCGTCGTCACATGATGAAAATAGTGACTCACTTTATGACTGTCTATTAACTGGGCCCAACTTGAACCCTGATTTATTGAATGTACTATTGAAATTCAGACAACACAAAATTGCTTTCATGTCGGACATTGAAAAGGCCTTCCTACAGATCTCAATAAACCCGACAGATCGAGACGCACTGAGGTTCCTGTGGACAGACAAGACACCTCATACAGAGAATGAAAACGAATATAATGAATGCATAATGAGGATGACAAGGGTTCCATTTGGCGCGACTGCCAGCCCATTCCTGCTGTCAGCAACGATCAGACATCATCTGGAGGGATTGGAGTCAACATACCCCTCTACGGTAAAAGCATTAAGAGAAACTCTTTATGTGGATGATTTCATAAATGGAGCGGATACAGTAGAAGATGCATACAAGTTGTATAATGAATCCAAAATAATCATGGACAAGGCCGCGATGAAGATGTGTAAATGGAAAACTAATTCACCTGAACTACAGAACAAACTACAGGAAACAAAATCGGACCAGAATGCCCCAGTCAAGGTTCTGGGAATGACGTGGAGAACGACATCGGACGATTTCATGTTTGATCTGACAAGTATTCTACGAGAATCAAAGAATACAAAATGCACAAAGAGGACAGTCCTGCAAACAGCCGCCAGGTTATTCGACCCTATCGGGTTCCTGTCACCATTCACGGTGAGGGCCAAGCGACTATTCCAGGAAACATGGGAACGAGGCCTAGAGTGGGATGAGGACTTGCCCACCGATTTAAAGTCAAAATGGAAAGAATGGTATGGAGAGTTACAAACTGTCAAGAATATGGTAATTCCTAGACCCTACGACACTGGAACCACGAGTTCAATCACAGAGCGACAACTACACGTATTCTGCGATGCCAGTGAAACCGCGTACTGCGCCGTAGGCTATTTACGCACGGTTGGGAATGACGAAAGCACCTGCACGTTAATATGTGCCAAAACGAAGGTAGCCCCTTTGAAGAAGGTGACGCTACCAAGACTGGAGTTATTAGCAGCTCTAATAGGAGCGAGACTTTGTAAATATATATTGGACACCAGAGACACACCGATAAAAGCTTACCTTTGGACAGACTCAACAATCGCACTTCACTGGATAAAGGGCTCCGCCAACCAGTGGAAACCATTCGTTGCAAACAGGATAGTTGAAATCCAAAAGCTTTCCGAGCCAGAAGATTGGCGACACTGTCCTGGTAAAGATAATCCAGCCGATCTAGGCACGCAAGGAATATCCGCGGAAAACTTAAAGACTCAGAGCTTATGGTGGAATGGACCACAATGGCTAAGAGACGCGGACCCCCGTCAAATAGAAAAGGAAACCAACGGGCATAGCCTACAAGAGCCCCTTGAGGAGACTGTCAAACAGTACCATGTTGTGACCGAAACGAAAACTTACCTAACAGAACCTGCAATTATTCCGCTTGAAAATTACAGTAGGCTAACTACAGTTCTCAGAATTACTGCATGGGTAAACCGATTTGTGCATAACTCACACAATAAAAGTAAATGCCAAGGGCCACTGACGGCAGTGGAAATGAACACAGCAGAGTTATACTGGATTGCTGAAATGCAAAAGAGAGCCTTCCCACAAGAAATGAAGGAATTGCAAAAGGGAACGGATATTCACAAGCACTCGAAAATTAAAGATCTAAACCCATTCTTGGATAATGGAGTAATGCGAGTTGGAGGTAGATTGCAAAAATCAAGCCTCAGATATGGACAAAAGCACCCGTTTATTCTACCCACGCATGACGTATTTACAGAACTGGAAATAAAACATGCGCATGAAGAGGTTTACAACCAAGGCCAGTCAAGAAAACAACACCATTGAAGGAAGGTGATGTGGTACTGGTGAACGAACACATGTTGCCAAGACAACTCTGGAAAATGGGTAGGATACATGAAGTATTCCCAGGTCGTGATGGCAAAACTAGAAGTTGCTCAATACAGTTACCAGGAAGAAAAATAATCAGACGGCCAATACAGTTATTGTATAACCTTGAGATTAATTGATGAACAGTGTTCATCGGGCCGGAGTTTGTTGCAACTATTATTATAAATAATATACATTTTCTTTCAGACTCATAAAGTAAAATATAATACACACACATAATTAATTGGTGATAACGTTTTGTCTTATTTGTTTTATTTTCTTTAATGACAATGAAAGTGCAATGCTTGTTCGCCAACAAAACTAACACAGTTTGTCTTTCAGCACCACGCAAGAGTGGACAGCTCCTGCCAACGTGTGCCTAAACACTGCAGCTGTGCTGAATTGTTTTTGATTGTCATTGGAACCAGCTGTGATATATGTGGCGTGCTCTTCGAGCACACAGGATGTAATGAAATGTAATAGGACTTTGAACTGAACTGAACTGAACTGAAAGAATGTAAAGAGACTTTGAATTGAACTGAACTGAACTGGAAGAAAACGAACTGAACTGAATTAGAATTTGTAACTAATAGAAAATAAAGGACCTTAAGATTTGATTTAAAAGAAAAGCAACGATTGGACATTCCTGATTTCATTCTTTGTAACAGGGGTGATGTGTCACACGTGGTCCCGCCTGTACTGTGCGTTTTTAGGGGTCTCTGTTTCCTCTTTTTCGCACTTTGGTGGAGTTGACTGCTGTGGACGGGACTCCCCTCCCCCCTGGTAGTGGGGCTTGCGGGTCCTCAGGGGGTACACTTGCCGGGCCACGCGTCTGCTCTGCCCCATATCTCATTATGGCGAAGAGCGAGACGCGATTGCCAGTAATGCTATATAACGAAAGGTTATCCTATAACCTAGTTATATGAATACTGGCTGAGCGTCTCGCTCTTAGCACCCTCAGGTCCCTTGGTTGGGTTTTCAATGTTGGAAACTTTTTTTCCGAGGAAGGGGGAGTGTGACCATGTCCGGCGTCTTATAGGAGGACGCCGGGGCGTGGCCTGGTCAGGTGCATGGGTGCATTTGTTTTGTTCATGAGCACAGTAGGTGCTGGAGATAAGAGATATCTCATTATGGCGAAGAGCGAGACGCTCAGCCAGTATTCCTATAACTAGGTTATAGGATAACCTTTCATTCTAATCCTGCAGTTTATTGGTTTTGGTATGGTTTGTGTTCTTTCAATAAAGTCCAGCAGGGGGAGATGTGCTCTCGCTGGCCTCTCAACCCATTTCCTGTATTCATGCTAAGGCTTCAGACAGGCTCATGCACACTATAGAGATTTACCACAGAAATACTATAGCGATTCATACACACTATATAGATTTACCACAGAAATACTATCGCGATTTATACACACTATATAGATGTACCTCTGTACTTTACCTACTGTAGCGATTCATAGTATTCCTGTGTTTTTTCATACACACTATAGAGATTCACCACAGAAATACTGTAGCGATTCATAGTATACCTGTGCAAGAGGTCAGGCACGTGCACACATAAAAAGGGGTGCTTGAGCACCTGCCTTTTTGAGCCTCATCAAAAAAGTGCCCTTTTTTTTACCGTTACGCATATAGACTGCCCTTCCAACTGAAAAATGTCAGGATAGAATCAAAATATTAGGTAAAGAGAGAGAGATGCCCCATATTCCATTGCAGTTTGCACGGCCTCCTCAGCGTGCCTCTCCGCGGACCTATATATTTTATGCATAGCGTGGGTGGTGATGATGATGATAGAAACCGCTGTGGCGCATACAGTTGAATGCTGGTATTTCAAGTCCGATGGGATTTGGGAATCTCAAATACAAATCGAGATTGGAATAAAAAATGCATTTATATTAAACAGTACAGAATATACAGCACTTCTTGGGGTCTGTAGGGTAAGCACTTATTCCCTCCCCCCTGAACATTTATGGAGATGTATGGGCCTTTTAAGTCAATGATAAAAGTGTCTTTCAAGGATAAGTGAGCTCCTGCACTGATTATTATAGTTCAATATTCAATATTTGATCACCAAAACCCCCCAAAAAACATAAAAAGGGGGCCCCCCGCCCCAAAAGGGCCCTTCAAAATCGTGATTGCGCGCTATGCGCGCTCGGTTAATATATACACACAAGTGTAGTGCCCTTTTCAGCCTTTGAGCACCTGCCCCTCTAAAGTCCTGTGCACGTCCCTGCAAGAGGTCATGGGTGTAGTTTTATATAGGGACGCTTTGATTGATTGAAAATTTTATTAACAGATTGCAGAATGGGTACAATACAGTACGGCTCAATACACACAATTGTTAAGGGGATGTAGACCAGAGAAAGACTTTTGTCTTGTTTACATCAGTGTCCCCCATTTTCAATTAATCATAAACACTAGGTGACTAGGGACATGTCTCTATAGAATAGAATAGAAATCCTTTAATAATCCCGAGGGAAATTCGGCACTACAGATCGCTCACATTGAACAACAATAAACATTTAGGTAGTTAATTAATAGGACTCAAATAAACATACGAATAAAGTAGAATAAAGGATAAATACGGTCCGGGTTATACATTCTGGTATGTATACATTCTAAAATATTAAATATAAACTATACAGCCAAAAATATACAGAAATATACAATAAAATGTACAGTAATAAGTGTAAACATTTGAAGTGTAAAGTGTCCAGGAAGATTTTGCCAGGCTGTACTGTCACCCTGTGATGCAGTGAGGCACAGTGATGCATTATAGAGTCTAATGGCTGTCGGAATGAAGGACTTCCTGTGCTGTTCAGTGTTCCAACTAGGGAGCCACCACCGCTAGATAATCCAGCTCCACCTACACCACGTTACTGGCCTTTCTGACCAGCTTTTCCAGCCTGTTTGTGTCCCCCTCGACCAAAGACACATCGTTTTCTATAGGGACGCTAGGGACATGTCTCTACCAAAGATATCGTTTTATATAGGGACTTTGATTGATTGATTGATTGATTCGTTTATTGATTTAGAATGGAAAATCACACATATACATTTGATCACAATTATGAACAGGTATACTTTTCTTCATTTACCAATAGGATTCCAATAAACACAATAAAGCCATAGGCTTGTTTCCATTGTGGTCCTTCATCATTGGTGTCAGTGGATTTATGTACTGGTGTGTGGACGTGGGTGTTTGTAGTGTCTGTATGTCAGGATGTGTGGTATAAAAACAAAAAATACATAAAATAATATTCCATTTTATAGACAATAAAAGAATAAAAAGGAATAAAAACCCTTTGTTCACTACTCCCAGCTTCTGCTACTTATGATCCACCTCTTTATAGCTGATTTAAAAGTGGAGAAGGGGCTTATGGGCTTCAACTCCATTGGTAGGCTATTCCATTGTACTGCTGCTGAATATAGGAATGAGTTTTGGCCTATTTTCTATTGCATCTCACTGGGACGATGTCTGTAGGGCTCCCCCTGGTGGCGTGTCCATGTACATCCCTTACCATGTTAAAATATCCTCTAAGACAGCGGTTCTCAACAGGGGTTCCGCGGAGAGCTGCCAGGGGTGCCGCGAGATGCCTGGGAATGTTTTTTAAAAATATAGAATGACAACAGTCTTATTTTGAAAATCCTGTAGCGGGTCTCATTTCTGCCCAAGCGCAGCTCCAGCTATAATAACTAGGCTCCGACAGCTAGCAACGTTCAGGTCATTATGATACTCTTATTTTGAAAATCTGTGGTGTCGTGACTCATATCGGCTCTACAGCACACAGCCAATAGGATGCATCTCCACACAGCAGTAGCGTCTCTCTCAGCAGCAGTAGCGTCTGGAACAGTGAACACGCACATTGCAACAGAGCAAGGATAGTGTTTACGCGACCCAAAACAAATCCCTGCTGTTTTATTCCGCAACGGGTCAAATGCATATAACATGCTTTGCAATCCTTGCCATTCCTTTATGACCACGTCGTGTTTAAGACCGGAATTAACGCCCCGTTAGCATAAGCTAACAACAAGCTAAAGCCCTGTTCAGAGCGACAGAGAACAGCAGAGTGGGGACTTGGAAGGAGGACTGGGAAGGAGGGGGGGGGGGGGGCATTCTCCCTCTGTGTGTGTGCGTTTGAAAAGATATGATGAAGTCAGACGAGTATATTATATTGATAGTAAATGTACTGAGGGTGGACAGACAGATGATGGTGATATTTAAACATAAAAAATACAATACATAATAAATGTATGCATGATCATCATGCAACATAAAACAATTGCAGGAACAGTTTGGGAGAGGAAGGGGTTGCGTGTTCCAAAAAAATTACTTAAAGTTTAAAGCTCAATATATCAAAACGTGGCACTTTATAGTGAACAGGAGGTCTATTTGTATTAAAAACAATAAATAGTTTTTCATTTAAATGTCTGGAAGAGCTAAAAAAAAAATGTAATGTTTGTAATGTAATTCCTTACACGTAACGTGTCTGGCTGTGTGACGTCAACTTGTCAGCATGAAAATGACAGCCAAACATGGCACTGCAACTAAATAACACAAATACAATAGGCACATTTGTGGCTGTTACAAATATAACATGTTTTATACTTGTGCTACAAGATTTTGGCCTGTGCTACAAAACTATCAACCTCTGTAGCACCAGTGCTATGTGCAAAAAAAGTTAACGTACAGCCCTGCAACTATTTAACTAAACAAATAGTCTATCTAGTGCTTCATGTGTATACAATAATTGCCTAATCTAATAACATGAACTAAAAAAGAAATCGATCACACGTTTCGAAAGTTATTATAGAAACTTCACCAACTTAACGTCTGCGGCAGGCGTCATTACTTTTACCAACAGATTTTCCAACGCATTTCCAGAGCAGTCCTATGTCCGTTATCAAGGAAATGCAAAGCGGCTATCGCAATCGTCGTTGTGATAATAATCACTAAATGCATTCAGTGCTGGATCTAATCAAATGGATTTATCGAGACACATTATGGAAAGTTCAAGACCGGACCACACAGCTTCTGAAAAGTGCTAATTACACGCTTCCGACGGCGATGGTCTACTCGCAGAACAAGTGAGTGTATCAGCCGCTGTGTTATGATTATTATGATACAAAATGTAAATGAATAAATGAATGAAAACTGTATTTAACAGATAAACAGTAAAAGGCACTCTGCAGGGATGTGATGTCATAATCAATCGTCACCTCACTAGAATAATATTTCCAACGTGAACCGCAAAGCTGAATTTTCACACAAAATGGACACGTTTTTAACTCGTCCATCGAAACAGGTTACAGTTACCAATACCAATTCAGTACCTTCCAGTACCAATTCGACCGCTGAGATTGCCCCAGTCAAACAGTGCAGCTGCAATGTTGTGTTCTCATGCTAAACCAGACTGGTATCATGTTGTGTGATTTTCTGTATTTAAAAAAAAAATACATGATTTTCTGTTTGAGAAATGGTCACACTATTGCTATATTTATTTATACATTTAGACCTGAAACGCCTGCTAATAATGCATTATATAGCCTGCATATACACACAAATGTGTTTCCCGGTTTCAATGGGTTAAATAAACGTTATTTTGAAAGCAAGCACTTTTGTCATCATTGTAGCAAAAAAGACAGGACCGGAAAAGTCTTTATCGTATGTAGGGGTGCCCTGGAATATTTTATTGGACACAGGGATGCCTTGGTAGCAGAAAGGTTGAGAACCCCTGCTCTAAGATATTGAGGGACAGTATTCTTGAGTATCCTGTGTGTCATGTTGAGTTTTATTTGAGAGACCCTCTCCTCAACCCTGAGCCATTTGAGGCTGTTAAAATGTGTCTGTGTAAGGTGAGTCCTGGGATCATTCTAACTAATTTGTTCTGAGCTGTGTAGCCTATCTTTTAGTGCTACTGTGATGCCAGTGTACCAGGAGGAGCATGCATAGTCATAATGACATTGGATCAGTGCCCCTGCCAGGACTTCCATTGCTGACCTGTTAATATAGGTGGACACTCTACCAAGAAATGTTATTCTCTGATTGATCTTTGTGACCACCTTTTGTGCCATGCTCACCCCTGATAAGATGTTGTCCAAAATACATCCTAAGTATGTGACTTCCTCCTTTGGTGTTACCTCGATATCTCCTACCACTACCTTGAACCCAGGACACCTCTTAAGTCGGACACTATAAGACACATCGTTTTATATAGGGACACTATAGGGACATGTCCTACCAAAGACACATAGTTTTATATAGGGACAATAGGGACATGTCCTACCAAAGACACATCGTTTTATATAGGGACACTATAGGGACATGTCCTACCAAAGACACATCGTTTTATATAGGGACAATAGGGACATGTCCTACCAAAACACATCGTTTTATATAGGGACAATAGGGACATGTCCTACCAAAGACACAGTTTTATATAGGGACACTATAGGGACATGTCCTACCAAAGACACATCGTTTTATATAGGGACACTATAGGGACATGTCCTACCAAAGACACATCGTTTTATATAGGGACACTATAGGGACATGTCCTACCAAAGACACATAGTTTTATATAGGGACACTATAGGGACATGTCCTACCAAAGACACATCGTTTTATATAGGGACACTATAGGGACATGTCTTACCAAAGACACATATAGGGACACTATAGGGACATGTCCTACCAAAGACACATAGTTTTATATAGGGACACTATAGGGACATGTCCTACCAAAGAAAGACACATATTTTTATATAGGGACAATAGGGACGTCCTACCAAAGACACATAGTTTTATATAGGGACAGTATAGGGACATGTCCTACCAAAGACACATCATTTTATATAGGGACACTAGGGACATGTCTCGACCAGGGGCGGGGCTAGGGGGTGGCTACTTGGGCTCAAGCCCTGAATGTTTTCTGAAAAGCCCTGAATCTACTTCAAATTATTTTTTTTGACAATTAATTATTGTTACATGAAAATGTGTTTGCACCAGATTTATCAGAAGCTAATTTCCATGTGTAGTCTATCCAGCTGCTAACTGTATTTGAGTGAGTTAAGTCTTATGTTGTTATGGTGTTATGGTAGACTCAGACCTAAGCTTTAAATCACAATCAACAAGTTGACAAAAACATAATTCTTCCACCTTAGAAACATAGCTAAAGTACGGCCTTTATAAATCAAAAGGACGCTGAAAACCAGATCCATGCCTTTATCTCAAGCCGACTCGACTACTGTAATGCACTCCTTACCGGCCTCCCGAAAAAATACGATGATAACTATTTTATTGCAATGCACTATTGCATTATTTTATTCTATTTTACTAACTATATTATTGCACTGCACTATTTTACTTTGTATCAGTGATAATCAAACCGTAAACAAAGACGCCTATTAACACTTTCAGCGCCAGATGGCGCTGTTTACTGTTACTGTTGAAAGGCCAGCGCCTTTTAACATGGGGATAACGTGGCTGTGTTTGCAGGCCTAAAGCTATATTATATATTATAGCTATGGATCTAATAATATAGTCGATTGTCATTGAGTTTCTTCCGGTCAAGATGCAAAAAACAGATCATTTTTCCATCCATACATTTCCGTTTTATACCGTCGTGAATATGAGTGTAGTTTCAGGGTGGTCTGGTCTCATTTCCAAAATGCTTCGTAATGGCCGCCAACGTGTATTCTAGTAAACGCGTTATCGTTTCTTCCCTGGACTAGCTACTGTTCTCAAATCAAATTTAGATGATTGGTATTGTTTCATCATGGATGCATGAAGGGGGGGGGGGGGGGGGGCTTTGATTGCAACCAACGGAACACGCCACGCCCCGATCAGCATGAAGGCATTTTCGGATCAACGCAATATTGATACCATATAGTCCTTACCTTGACCAGGATCTGTCACGAAATGAATATTCCAATTATCTGATTGCCATTCCAAGTACTGATGTCGATCAAGGTGCCAACGTAATCCAGCATTGAACATGAACCCGACCCTCGTCGATGCATGCGTTATAAGGGTTTGGCTTGACCGAGTAGTTAGACCCCGCCCGCAGGCCGCAGCTCGGCCCAGACACCAAGCCACATCGTTTCAAATGGAGTGCAATAGCGGCCGCAAGGCATTAGGCGGCGGTATTGGACTTTTGAGATCTCAGACCCATCCCCAGTGATAACACAGGCTGCCGGCATGTCTTTATGAATGGAAATATCAAATAAAAGAAACAACGATGAAAATCCAACTATACTCTGGTTTTCGGGGGTCCTGGCACTCAACGTTCGGCGAGTTAACCCTAGATCTTAGATCCTAATATGAAAAACGATGTGATTTAATGTTCTATGTCTTACCTTGACTTTGTCTATTTTGCTGCTATCTATTTCATGCTTTATGTCTGCACTTTATGCATTGCTCTTGATCTGCCAATGTTGTGATCATTTTATGCCTCTTTTTTACTGCTGTGAAGCACTTTGAGCTGCAATTCTTGTATGAAAGGTGCTATACGATACAATACATACATACAATACATACAATTATTATTATTATTATTATTATTATTATTATTATTATTATTATTATTATTATTATTATTATTATTATTATTATTATTATTATTATTATTATTATTATTATTATTATTATTATTATTATTATTATTATTATTATTATTATTATTATTATTATTATTATTATTATTATTATTATTATTATTATTATTATTATTATTATTATTATTAATTATTATTATTGTTTGCTTCATTAATTAAAGGGTGTGAATTTAAGTGTTCTCTTTTTGTCCGCTTTAAGGTGAGGGTATAAGTTAAAGGTTGTGGTGTCGAAGTACAAAAATTCCTATCTGGGCTGGGCCCCGGATCTCCTACAATCCTAAATCCGCCCCTGGTCTCAACCAAAGACAAATCGTTTTATATAGGGACACTAGGGACATGTCTCGACCAAAGACACATCGTCTTATATAGGGACACTAGGGACATGTCTCTACCAAAGACACATAGTTTTATATAGGGACACTATAGGGACATGTCTCGACCAAAGCCACAGAAGCACAAATTGTCCCTACCAAGGAAATTGCAGAGTATAATAATCCACAACATCGCAGTCTTGCAAAACAGAGCTTTTTTATCGCGAAAGTGTAGGTTGACAAGCTGTGTCAGGAACTTTTCAGCAAGAAAACAGGATCAACTGATGGTCTTTGTAGCAAAAGAAAACTGTATTTACACTCAAATGAGAAACAATAAATAAAAAGTATTTACACTCAAATGAGTGCAAAGAAAAACTGTATTTACACTCAAATTAGTGTAAAAAAAACTTTGTTTTAAGTGTCCCCAGCGAAGCTCAAATTAAACCTAGGTCTCTGCAAGACATCTATGTATGAATGTTTAAAAACAAAAATATATCTGTTCATTTGACATATATACTGCATATATATTACATATTACAAAAGATAATAAAAAAAAGACAACAAAAAGAGAAACAGATAAACAAACATATTTAAACCACTCTTTGAGCCTACTTGGCCAATAGTGTTTCCATTCTTAATCTACTCTGATCCGAGTGCCGCCCACCAAAGTGAACAATGACACTTCACGAGAGACTCATACCCCCCCGACACATCACCAACCACCTCGGCCAGTCCTTCATACCAGCGGCCATCAGGCTCCACAACCGTGGGCAAGGACCACTGCCAGCAGCCGAAGAACTAACGGCAGCAGAACTCGCGAACTACTAGGAAACGGCACAGACTAAAACATATAACGTATGACCCATATCACGCCGGTTAGAGTACCTTGTGCATACTGCACTTGTGTATACTGTATACTTTATTTACTCATCATAGTACATATTCAGATGAAGTGTTTTTATTGACCATATTGTAATGTATAATATTACAGACCCTCATCTGCACCTTTGACTACACTGCCTACTTGGCTGGATCTGCGCTGACATGGCTGACATCATACCTCAATGACCGCTCCTACCAAGTGTCATGGAGAGGGACTCTGTCGGCCACCCGCCCCCTCCGGACGGGTGTCCCCCAGGGCTCGGTCCTAGGACCCCTTCTCTTCTCCCTCTACACTAAATCACTGGGTAACATTATCACGTCTCATGGCTTCTCATATCATTGTTATGCCGATGATACTCAACTCTTCCTCTCCTTCCCTCCCTCAGATATCCACGTCTCTGAGCGGATCTCGGCCTGTCTGTCCGACATCTCCGCCTGGATGACGACCAACCACCTCAAACTGAACCTAAGCAAAACAGAATTGCTCCACCTGCCGGCCAAATCCTCCCCCCTGACCGACCTCTCCATCACAGTCGAGAATGCAGCTGTGACCGCGTCGCCGACCGCCAAGAACCTTGGTGTTGTCCTCGACGACCAGCTGAACTTCTCTGCTCACATCGCAGCGACAACCAGAACCTGCAGATTCCTCCTGAGCAACGTCAGAAGGATACGCCCCTTCCTGACAAAAGAAGCCACCCAACTCCTCGTCCAATCAACAGTCATCTCCCGCCTCGACTACTGCAACGCACTGCTAGCTGGCCTCCCGGCCACTGCCACCAAGCCTCTTCAACTCATTCAAAACGCAGCGGCCCGCCTGATCTCAAACCTACCGAAGTCGGCCCATGTCACCCCACTTCTTAGGGACCTGCACTGGCTCCCCATTGCTGCACGTATCCGCTTCAAGGCCCTCGACCTAGCATACCGTGCGGCAAAGGGAACCGCTCCCGCCTACCTCCGGTCAATGGTCTCTAACTACACACCCTCAAGACCCCTACGCTCTGCATCTTCTGGCCGCCTCAGATCTACTCCTATCCAAGCTCCCGGAGGGTCATCAAAGAGAAGCCGCCTATTCTCAGTCCTTGCCCCACAATGGTGGAATGAACTACCCATCCCAGTTAGGACAGCCGAATCCCGTCCAATCTTTCGCCGTCGACTAAAGACTCACTTCTTCAACCATTATCTGAAATGATAAAAAAAAAAAAAAAAAAAAAATCTAACCCCGACTAACCTTAATGTCATGCACTTGTCCTAATAAACTAACCTACACTGTAACACGCAACACTTTGATGAACATTGTTACTCAGCTGATAGAGTTATACCCTTCTTGCTGTCTTGTCGCACAGAACTTGTAAGTCGCTTTGGATAAAAGCGTCAGCTAAATGACTAAATGTAAATGTAATGTACTTGCTCATATTATCATCATCTTATATTCAGAGTTAATTATTTCATTTACACTGCCTATTTTTTAAACTTTTCTACTGTACTATCATTGTATTGCCTATATTTATGTCTTTCTACTATTTCCCTGCCCGTACCTGTACCTCCCCTCCCCCCTCCCCCATGCTGCTATGATGCCTGAATTTCCCCAAGGGGATCAATAAAGGAATATCTTATCTTATCTCCAATCACACCATACAGCAGATGGTACAGCACAGTACCATGCATCATTCATGTAACAACTGTATCAACACATGTTTGATGAATGCAGGTTACCGTACCAACAGTCATGTGCATTCCCCTGGAATACTCAAACTCAGTAACGCGATTGGATTACTTTCAATCAGGGCTAATTTTGAGGTTCCTTTGACTCCAGAATCCATTCGATATTAAGCCTTAAGGTCCACCCTGCTTTTCTTTATCATAAATCGATCAATAGAGACCGTATTAGATCGCCAATTATCATATCATGGGGTATCATTGGAAAGCCACACCCATTGGCTACAACCCTGTGCAAAGATTTTCGAGATCGCCAAATGATTGACAGAGCTAGAGCCCCGGGAGTCGGGGGTGGTAATGTGTACTTTTGCGTACTTTGGGGCACGCCTCACATATCGGCATGTAACTCGAGAACCGCTGAGCGGATTTTGTCATCTGAAAGGGCAATCGACAGGCAACAAATAGGGCTTTAATTCCATCTATATATTGTATTAAAAGAAATGCACACCCGAGCCACTAGAGGTCGGCAAAGAATCGTCCACATGTGGGCCCTTGGATGTTAAGAGGTTAATGTAAAAAAAGAAAAGTGTAGCCAAGAGTAAAGACCATACCCCTATCAAAAACAGTAGTCAAAGTGTATATTTTCATTTTTACCGATGTTTTATACGATTTATCGGAAATACGAATTTATCGGAAAATGCTAATTATCGTAAAAACTGCAAGGAAATGACTAAATCCAGATTCACCCCTGCCATTGGAAACAGGAGCATTTTCCCTATCCATAGATGTATGATTTGGCCATAATAGGGTCAAGGTCAAGTTCAAGGTCAAATATGAATTTATAATTAAAATCGATTATCATTCATTACTGCATCTACAAATCCTTCTGTTTAATCATCTTTTCCGCGGTTCATTTGCTGAGATTTTTTTTACACATGATCTCAATAAGATGGTGAATGAGCTCAGTGAGCATTTTCTCGTGCCCCGCAGATTTAACATGATCAAAGATGCAAAAATCATAAATCATAATTCATATTCTCCTTTTCTTCATTACAATTTACTCAGCCTAGTAACAGACACAATATTTCTGACGCTGGAAATACATATACCCCCAGGTCCCTAGATGTTTCTAGATACCAAGAACATGCAAATTGACCTTGCAGAAGTGGAGCAATCTTCCATTTACTTAGGCATGTACCTTTAGGCGAAAACGGTCTACAGATTAACAGGTTACAAAGTCTTCAAAGGGTGTCATCATCATCTACGGCTAGTTTAAACTGCAATTCAACTTAATTCATAATCGATAACTGTGGTACAAACAGTTATCTCAAGATGTGTCCAATTACGTGTGTGTGCGTGTGCGCGCGCATGTGCGTGTGTGCGTGCGTGCGTGTGTGTGTGTGACGGATCATATTGGTCTGCGTTGTGTTTGATGTTAAATGTAATGTCCTGAGGGGGAGTCGAACAGGGGGCTCCCGCGTCCGCGGGCGACGACACAGGCCGCTGCACTAAGAAGTGAATTCACTCCTAACTACCGTACCCATGCGTCTGTTAACCCTGTTATGGGGATGTGAGTTTAATTTACCAGCCCGCACTGCCACAGTCACTCGTCAACACACCTGTTTCCGTGACTGTGGACATCCCGGGCTTCCCCGTTACACTCACCTCCCTAAACTCACACCCCTCAGGACATCCGGGTCACGGCACCACTGTGACGGATCATATTGGTCTGCGTTGTGTTTGATGTTAAATGTAATGTCCCGAGGGGGAGTCGAACAGGGGGCTCCCGCGTCCGCGGGCGATGACACAGGCCGCTGCACTAAGAAGTGAATTCACTCCTAACTACCGTACCTATGCGTCTGTTAACCCTGTTATGGGGAAGTGAGTTTAATTTACCAGCCCGCACTGCCACAGTCACTCGTCAACACACCTGTTTCCGTGACTGTGGACATCCCGGGCTTCCCCGTTACATGTGTGTGTGTGAAGAATCCTAGAAGTTGGCTGTACGTTTGACTACAGTCTAGAAGAAGCCTTTACAACCAAAATATAGTATCAACTGTTAGAGCATACCATATCACAACTGGGCTACAACTGTAAACTTTTGGTCTTCATATTTGGAAGCCTGGGTCATGTTCATAAGTTGGGTGTTAGAGGCCTTCAGATGGCCGGTCTTCCGAAGAGAAGAGCCAAACAGTTAGCAAGATATTGCTCAGTGTCAGCTATTATTGGCAGCCGAGCAATTTGGAGAAGACGCTGCTATCTGTATCCATGAGCTGTCAGGTTCATCATCCATGTCTGTGTGTGTAACTTTGGTTGCCATTGTCAATTTGGGCACACATGTATCAGATTAACCCACAATGTACAAGTGCACTGATAATATTTGTGTCCTTTAAACATTGTCTTTATGTGGACATAAATAAATATTCTAAATTTGTTAATTGGTAAACAAGGTTGTTGTGTAAAACCAAGGCAGTGATCAGGAGAGACTGATATGATTTCATTAAAAAAAAATTGTTTTGTACACTAATTGCAAGTTATGCAAATGTAACAAATCCGAAACTGCATAGTGCACTTTATTATTAGTTACTTTATTAATTCATATCTTTGTGAGGTTACTGTTTTATAATTTACATTACATTGAAAAGATACAAAGATATATTTTTAAAGCTAGATTTTCTAATAGAGGTTATTATTATTTAGAACATTAATTCATATTTCTTTTGTTATTTATTGTGTCCAGTAACGCAACGCAATGCTATGCTACACTACACAACACTATGCTACGCAACACTACACAACACTATGCTATGCAACGCTACACAAAGCAATGCTACGCTACACTACACAATGCAATGCTACGCTATGCTACACAACGCAAAGCTATGCTACGCTACACAACACAATGCTACGCATCGCTACACAACACTATGCTATGCAATGCTACACAACACTATGCTACACAAGTTAACACAACGCTACACAACGCAATGCTACGCTACACTACACAATGCAATGCTATGCTACGCTACACAACGCAATGCTATGTTACACTACACAACAGTATGCTATGCAACGCTACACAACACTATGCTACGCAGCGCTACACAACGCAATGGTACGCTACACAACGCAATGCTATGCTACTCTACACAACGCAATATGCTACACAACACTATGCTATGCAACGCTACACATAGGGTTGCCACCCGTCCCGTAAAATACGGAATCGTCCCGTAATTGGAAACTAAAAGAGGCGTTCCGTATTGAACTGATACGGGACGCACTTCGTCCCGTATTTTAAGGTTGCCAGTATTGTGAGAGAAATGAGCCAGCCGACCTACAAAAACAAGCAAAATTGTGTCCAAAAGTTGCGGAAAATAAACAGACTTAGCAACTCTGGTATGATGGGCGTGCGCTCAGCAGCTCACGACCAATGAGAAGTCGCGCTTTCACGTTGCTAAAATGTTCTGTGCGGTCTTCTGCTCAGCTCAGTCACTGCATCACTGGGCTGTTTGAATACAGCAGACACTACTCCACCACCACATCCTAAAAAGACAAAACGCCTCCAGAAGTACAGTACAGACGTGAGTGGGAAGAGGCAAACTCCTCGCTTGATAGCGTCAATGGAGATACTGCAAAGTATGTAGGTGTGTGTTTTCTGTGGCGCATGGTGGACTGACTGACGTCGAACAGCATGCCTCAGGAGAACAAAAATATTCCCGAAATATAAGAACTCAAAGGACCCAAGCACAGGTGTCCCAGTTCTTCATGACTGAAACATCTCCTGAGATTGATTCAGTATGGGATATTACATCTTATTTATCTGGTTGTGTTTTTAATGTCAGTATTTCTATTTACCTGCCCTGGCAGCCAGGAGCCTATACATATTGGCTGCTGATGTGGGCATAGTCTAGGCTATTTCAGTTGACTAATATGGTTGATTGTTCATTAATGTTGAGTTTTTAAAGTCTAATAAATAAACATGTATTTATATTAATCAATATAATTAAATAGTGTGCCCATTTAAACTCTTTATGTTGTTATGCTCATCTGAAAAACGGAATTATTCATAATGGATTAACAGTTAATAAATACATAAATAATATAATTAATAAATACATAAATGCAAAAATACTTAAATAAATACTTAAAACATAAATAAATAGTGTTCAGACAACAATATAAAAGTCATACTGTTCAATTTCATTTCATTTAAATTGTATCATCCCATTCCTCCCCTCTAGGTTACTGCAGCTGAGGTGACACATAAACACAACCTCAGCTACAACTTGTTTTCTATGCATTTCAGGAGTTTGGGGGGCTGGCTCCCCTAAATAATGAAATAACATAACCATAACCCTAACCCTAAAACCGAAATAAAGTAAAAAAAAAAAAAAAAAATTACAAAATCCGCCCATTTGCGCCCAAAAAACGGCCAAAAAGAATTCTCTTGCGCGCTTTGCGCACGCTCGCGGAAAGGTGTCCCTTATTTCGATTAGTGAAAGATGCCAACCCTAGCTACACAACACTATGCTACGCAACGCTACACAACTCAATGCTACGCTACACAACACAACGCTATGCTATGCTATGCTACGCTACACAACGCAATGCTATGCTACGCTACACAACACTATGCTATGCAACGCTATACAACGCAATGCTACGCTACGCTACACAATGCAATGCTACGCAACGCTACACAACGCAATGCTACGCAACGCTACACGACGCAATGCAGAGTCATGTTGTGAACTTGTGAACAGAGGGTCAGAGAGTTGTGTTGTGACCAGAGGGTCATGGTGTGAACAGAGGGTCATGGTGTGAACAGAGGGTCAGAGGGTCATGGTGTGAACAGAGGGTCATGGTGTGAACAGAGGGTCATGGTGTGAACAGAGGGTCATGGTGTGAACAGAGGGTCAGAGGGTCATGGTGTGAACAGAGGGTCATGGTGTGAACAGAGGGTCATGGTGTGAACAGAGGGTCATGGTGTGAACAGAGGGTCATGGTGTGAACAGAGGGTCAGAGGGTCATGGTGTGAACTGTGTGAACTGTTCATGGTGTGAACTGTGAATGCTATGCTACGCTACACAACACTATGCTATGCAACACTACACAACACCGAAAGGTCTTCACCCCAACTCAAACAGTCTCACTCAGACGCAACCTACCCTCCCTATCCCCCTCCACCCTCTCCTCTGACATACTATCCGCTCTACCTTTGAGTGACACCTTCTCTGCTCTCTCCACAGAGATGGCAACCTCCACCCTCCTTTCAGCCCTTGCAACCTCCTTCAACAAGCTCTGTCCCCTCGTTGAGAAACCTGCCCGCCGTTCCCCACCCAGTCCATGGCTGACAGATCCAGTGAGAGAACAAAGACAGGTCCTGAGAGCAGCTGAAAGGAAGTATAGAAAGTCACGCCTCACTGCTGACATCGACACATATCACAACCTCTTGTTAACATTCTCCAAAACCATCACTAATGCCAAAGCTTCTTTCTTCCACCATAGGATCGAGGCCTCTGCCAAGAATCTTCGCAAACTGCATGCTACCATGTCCTCCCTCCTCACTCCCCCCCCACCCCCCCCTCCCTCATCTTTCTCTGCCGAAGACTTTGCGATCTTCTTTGAGGAAAAAGTGGAGAACATCCGCAGCTCCTTCTCCCAACCCCCACCCATTCCAAATGTTGAATCGAGAACCTCATCCTTCACTCTGTCATCTTTCTCTCCCATTACAGAAGCAGAGACCCTGACACTGGTAACGTCAAACCGTCCGACTACTTGCCAGCTGGACCAGCTACCCTCCCCACTCCTCCAGACCATAGCACCAGACATCCTCCCATTCCTAACTGCAACCATCAACTCCTCACTCAACTCGGGGGTGGTCCCCACCTCCCTAAAACAAGCCAGAGTCACGCCGCTCATAAAAAAACCAACCCTGAACCCTACCGTCATAGGCAACTACCGTCCTGTCTCTCTTCTCTCCTTCCTTTCTAAAACACTTGAACGTGCTGTATCCAACCAACTTACTGCTTATCTCTTACAGAATGACCTCCTAGACCCTAATCAGTCAGGCTTCAGGACTGGTCACTCCACAGAGACAGCCCTCATTGCAGTCACAGAGGCACTTCACTTAGCAAAAGCGAAAGGCCTCTCCTCTGTCCTGATTCTCCTAGATCTATCTGCAGCCTTCGACACAGTCAACCTCCAGATCCTCCTTGCGGCCCTCGCAGGAATGGGAGTGGCTGGCTCTGCGCTGACATGGCTGTCATCATACCTCAATGACCGCTCCTACCAAGTGTCATGGAGAGGGACCCTGTCGGCCACCCGCCCCCTGCGGACGGGTGTCCCCCAGGGCTCGGTTTTAGGACCCCTTCTCTTCTCCCTCTACACTAAATCACTGGGTAACATTATCACGTCTCATGGCTTCTCCTACCATTGTTATGCCGACGATACTCAACTCTTCCTCTCCTTCCCTCCCTCAGATATCTACGTCTCTGAGCGGATCTCGGCCTGTCTGTCCGACATCTCAGCCTGGATGACGTCCAACCACCTCAAACTGAACCTAAGCAAAACAGAATTGCTCCACCTGCCGGCCAAATCCTCCCCCCTAACCGACCTTTCAATCACAGTCGAGAATGCAGCTGTGACTGCGTCCCCGACCGCCAAGAACCTTGGTGTTGTCCTCGACGACCAGTTGAACTTCTCTGCTCACATCGCAGCGACGACCAGAACCTGCCGATTCCTCCTGAGCAACGTCAGAAGGATACGCCCCTTCCTGACAAAAGAAGCCACCCAACTCCTCGTCCAATCAACAGTCATCTCCCGCCTCGACTACTGCAATGCACTGCTCGCTGGCCTCCCGGCCACTGCCACTAAGCCTCTTCAACTCATTCAGAACGCAGCAGCCCGCCTGATCTCAAACCTACCGAAGTCGGCTCATGTCACCCCACTTCTTAGGGACCTGCACTGGCTCCCCATTGCTGCACGAATCCGCTTCAAGGCCCTCGACCTAGCATACCGTGCGGCAAAGGGAACCGCTCCCGCCTACCTCCGGTCAATGGTCTCTAACTACACACCCTCAAGACCCCTACGCTCTGCATCTTCTGGCCGCCTCAGACCTACTCCTATCCAAGCTCCGGGAGGGTCATCAAAGAGAAGTCGCCTATTCTCAGTCCTTGCCCCACAATGGTGGAATGAACTACCCACCCCAGTTAGGACAGCCGAATCACGTCCAATCTTTCGCCGTCGACTAAAGACGCACTTCTTCAACCATTATCTGAATTAAAAAAATAAAAAATAAAAAAATCTAACCCTAACTAACCGTACTGTCATGCACTTGTCCTAATAAACTAACCTACACTGTAGCACTCAACACTTTGATGAACATTGTTGCTCAGCTGATAGAGTTGTGCCCTTCCTGATGGCTTGTCGTACAGAACTTGTAAGTCGCTTTGGATAAAAGCGTCAGCTAAATGACTAAATGTAAATGTAAATGTAAACAACACTATGCTATGCAACGCTACACAAAGCAATGCTACGCTACACTACACAATGCAATGCTACGCTATGCTACACAACGCAAAGCTATGCTACGCTACACAACACAATGCTACGCATCGCTACACAACACTATGCTATGCAATGCTACACAACACTATGCTACACAAGTTAACACAGCGCTACACAACGCAATGCTACGCTACACTACACAATGCAATGCTATGCTACGCTACACAACGCAATGCTATGTTACACTACACAACAGTATGCTACGCAACGCTACACAACACTATGCTACGCATCCCAACCCCACCCCACCCACCCAACTCACCCCCATGTACAGTTTCTACGTCAAATGTATATACACTCTTTTTCTGGACACTTTTTGTATCACAAACAGTACTGTATTTGCAAATCTGATATGTCATAAATGTATAGATGTAGCAGTACTGTCTATCTGTATGTCATGTATGTCATATATGTTATGATGAATTGAAAATGGGGGACCCTGATGTAAACAAGACGAAAGTCTTTCTCTGGTCTGCATCCCCTTAACAATTGTATGTATTGAGCTGTACTGTACTGTACCCATTCTGCAATCTGTTAATAAACTTTTCAATCAATCAATCAATCAATGGTGTGAACAGAGGGTCAGAGAGTCATGGTGTGAACAGAGGGTCAGAGGGTCATGGTGTGAACAGAGGGTCATGGTGGTGTGAACAGAGGGTCAGAGGGTCATGGTGTGAACAGAGGGTCAGAGGGTCATGGTGTGAACAGAGGGTCAGAGGGTCATGGTGTGAACAGAGGGTCAGAGGGTCATGGTGTGAACAGAGGGTCAGAGGGTCATGGTGTGAACAGAGGGTCAGAGAGTCACTTTGTGAACAGAGTGTCAGAGGGTCATGGTGTGAACAGAGGGTCAGAGGGTCATGGTGTGAACAGAGGGTCAGAGGGTCATGGTGTGAACAGAGAGTCATGGTGTGAACAGAGTCAGAGAGTCATGGTGTGAACAGAGGGTCAGAGGGTCATGGTGTGAACAGAGGGTCAGAGGGTCATGGTGTGAACAGAGGGTCAGAGGGTCATGGTGTGAACAGAGGGTCAGAGGGTCATGGTGTGAACAGAGGGTCAGAGGGTCATGGTGTGAACAGAGAGTCATGGTGTGAACAGAGTCAGAGAGTCATGGTGTGAACAGAGAGTCATGGTGTGAACAGAGTCAGAGAGTCATGGTGTGAACAGAGGGTCAGAGGGTCATGGTGTGAACAGAGGGTCAGAGGGTCATGGTGTGAACAGAGGGTCAGAGGGTCATGGTGTGAACAGAGGGTCAGAGAGTCATGTTGTGAACAGAGGGTCAGAAGGTCATGGTGTGAACAGAGGGTCAGAGGGTCATGGTGTGAACAGAGGGTCAGAGGGTCATGGTGTGAACAGAGGGTCAGAGGGTCATGGTGTGAACAGAGGGTCAGAGGGTCATGTTGTGAACAGAGGGTCAGAGGGTCATGGTGTGAACAGAGGGTCAGAGAGTCATGTTGTGAACAGAGGGTCAGAAGGTCATGGTGTGAACAGAGGGTCAGAGGGTCATGGTGTGAACAGAGGGTCAGAGGGTCATGGTGTGAACAGAGTCAGAGAGTCATGTTGTGAACAGAGGGTCAGAGGGTCATGGTGTGAACAGAGGGTCAGAGAGTCATAGGCTGGTAAAGATATGCCTTCTAAAATGTCTAAACGGAAGTACAGGAAGTACAGGCTACAGGCTTTCCGGTTTCGACAAAACAATTATAGAAACGTGTGAAGTGCACAATATTTCCTCGTTTAAGCCACTGCAGCGGCTTTGCCTGAAGAATTTACTACATGACCGGGACATCAGCTTGTTTGCCGACAGGATTCGGGAAACGTTTGGTCCGTTCGGAGGCAGCTTCCAGGGGAAGTACATACACCGGAAATTCTACCCCACAGACACTTTCGGCAGTAGTTCTTTACCAGGCTTTATCTCACGGAGATAAAACTGGGAACGAGGTTACTCACGCTGTGACACTGGGATTGACAGGAGTCGCTGTTGTCGCTGGAGTTCTTCTTGTCCCCTTCTGAGCACAGACCGCTCTGGACGGCCTTGAACAGCACCGGGTTCATGTCCCCGTACTCCCCTGACGCCACCTCCATGACTGGTGATGACACGAAGAGGACACGTTAGGAAAGGAAAGGAAAGGAAGGGAAGGGAAAGGAAAGGAAAGGAAAGGAAGGGAAGGTAAGGGAAGGTAAGGGAAGGGAAGGGAAGGGAAGGGAAGGGAAGGGAAGGGAAGGGAAGGGAAGGGAAGGGAAAGGAAAGGAAGGGAAGGGAAGGGAAGGGAAGGGAAGGGAAGGGAAGGGAAGGGAAGGGAAGGGAAGGGAAGGGAAGGGAAGGGAAGGAAAGGAAAGGAAAGGAAAGGAAAGGAAAGGAAAGGAAAGGAAAGGAAAGGAAAGGAAAGGAAAGGAAAGGAAAGGAAAGGAAAGGAAAGGAAAGGAAAGGAAAGGAAAGGAAAGGAAAGGAAAGGAAAGGAAAGGAAAGGAAAGGAAAGGAAAGGAAAGGAAAGGTAAGGTAAGGTGTATTGTTTTATTGTGTCATTTTCAGTGTTGGGCAAGTTACTTTTAAAAAGTAACTAGTTACAGTTACTAGTTACTTCTTCCAAAAAGTTACTAAATTACTTACTATGTTACACATTATAAAAGTAACTAGTTACTTAAAAAAGTAACTATTGTGTTACTTACAAGTAATTTGTTTACATAAACAACATACACAAATCTAAACTATTTTAATGTTGCTGTGGGACAAAGTGAGACTAGCCTCCAATCAAATGCCATGTATGTAGATATTATAATTACTATGTTTATATAGTGGATCATACAAATACAAACACAATGTTTTGGAACTTTTTATATGTATTGCCCCTCAACAGGCCACAACTGGGCAACATTAAAGTATGCTTGTTAACACTTTGATCGCCATGGTTAAATTCATAATTTACCATCCCTCGCCAGCTCTATTTGTCTATGGAGAAGTTCCCCTTCTTTGCAGGGCTATAACTTTTTAAATTGTATTGCTAAATTGACATTATTATGGCCCATTCAATGTCCTATATCTATTATTCAGGGTGTAGCAACGTTATACTTTTTCATTCACATATTCATACTAAAATACGGTCTAAAGTATAAGTATGTTTTTATCGTTTTCTGCAGCTTTCTCCAGAACTTGATTTATAGCCCTAAATGCATTATATTGATGATGAAATACAGTTTGATAGCGATCGGTGCCAGATAAAAAATGTCAACTGGACGTAGTTCTAGAAGTTACTATGTATGATCTGATGTTGACTGGATGGGCGGGGGGTCGTTTATAATTCCGTGGGCAACGTTATATCATTCATCTAGTGTGGGTGATATGATCATCAGAGCAGTTAGTATCGAACACATTGAAAAATAACGCTGGGACTCACGGTGGCTTTCTCGCGCCGTTGGGGGATGAGCGTGGAACAGAATATTTTCTATTATGGGATGTAGAAATACCCGATCCATTTCCAGGTTGTATAATAGTATATACGTCCAAATCATGTTGTTTATCGAGTTATTTGCACCGATCGATGTTCACTGTGTCAAGATGGAGTCTCTCTAACGATAGCGAGTGCCCGGACGAAATATGGGTGAGCACCACTTCATCCACAGATCACTTCCTGTTGGGCGATCTGCCGATCGGCCACCAGATGGCGCTCTTGAACTGTTAGATAGTTGAGTGAAGCTCAGCAGTATATCTCAGGTCCCCGGGGGAGAAATATGATTTCGATCACAGATTTTTGAAATATTGATATCAAAGACGTGTTACGGCGTCTTCGGCAGAATGAGCATGGCGGGGAATGACGAGTTACGGCGTTCCCGGCGATTAAAGTGTTAAGCACTATACCAAAAATAAATAACAAATATATACTGATTGATTGAACATTTTAATTAACAGATTGCAGAATGGGTACAGTACAGTACAGCTCAATACACACAATTGTTAAGGGGATGCAGATCAGAGAAAGACTTTCGTCTTGTTTACAAAAAGTACCCAGAAATTATACTTAAGTGAAAGTATGGGTACCGTCTCAAAATCTGACTCAAGTAAAAGTAAAAGTATCTGGCTAAAAACACACTTGAGTAAAAGTAAAAAAAAGTCCTACTTTTAAATGTACTTAAATACTAAAAAGTAAAAGTAATTTTTTTTGAAAGGGATAGACCAGGGGTCTCAAACTCATTCCATCGTGGGATTCGTGGGCCAAGTTTTCATTTTAACTACACATTGCACCAGGTGAGTTAGTTGAAGAGGTGAGCCAATTAGTGAAATCATCAGCTGGTGTTTAGGCAAGGCTGGAGTGAAACCAAGCATACACTCTGCCCACAATGGAATGTGTTCTACGATAGACAATGCTGAAATGAAAGAACAGAGGACACTTTTTTTGCATTACAATTATTTAATGCACTTCTCCATTGAAGGTAAACTAACATGGACAGCATTCACATCACAGCATGAATAATATCACAATATTAAAAACAGAATGGTGTATCCTGAATAATATCACAATATTAACCACAGCATACTGGATTATCCTGAATAATATCACAGTATTAAAGGCAGAATACTGGAGTACCCTGAATAATATCACAATATTAAAGACAGAATACTGGAGTACCCTGAATAATATTACAATATTAAAGACAGAATACTGGAGTACCCTGAATAATATCACAATATTAACCACAGCATAATGCAGATCTGACTGTCTATTCTTCTAATAGCAGGTGTTTAATCAAAGATCCCCGCTATAGTGTTGCACAAGGACCAATCAGCATGGGTATGGGCGGGTTCATTTTCCATTGATGGGGATTTGATTGGCTGTTTACCTGTGGTTGCTGGATTAATAACATTAACGTTAGTTCGGCCAGTTAAACAATTCAAATATACTAATTAAAATGGTTGGACTTGTGAGATTTGTACTTTGTACTTTGTAGGTCTGCATTTAAAATGTAAGGAGTAAAGAGTATGTTTTTTTTCTCTGAAATGTAATGGAGTAAAAGTACAAAGTATACAAACCTAATAATACTAGAGTAAAGTACAAATCCCCCAAAACAGTACTTAAGTATTGTAACAACGTACAATTACTCAAGTACTTTACACCCCTGCATCAGGGTCCCCCATTTTCAATTCATGACATTTATGACATACACAACATACAGATATAAGAATCTAATCTAATCATCTAAATAAATCTAATCATGACATTTAAGACATGCATGACATACAGATATATATATATATATATATATCTCTGAGCACCTGAAGACTGTGCTATTAAACCAGGAAGTGCAGCACTATGTCAGCAGAGTAGAGCCTCCACTACTGCAGTGCCCTGCGCTGCAACACAACTAACACAAGAGTGAACAAAAAACCCTCATGGACCCGCGGTCTGTCGTTGACTGCTCGCTTGTGTTGTTCGTTGGATTCGTTTTGGATTATTTGGGCTCGCCAAACAAACTATCAAAACGTACACGGACCCGCGCACCGCAGTCTCAACCTGACTGAACTCGCTTGTGTTGTCGCTGTGTGTCAGACTCTGGATGCTTTCGAACACCCGCCCACCTCTACCTCTGATTGGCTTACCATGACATTTTACTCAACCTCAGCCAATGGCACGCTGCCCACTAACAAGGAAGAACAGTATGCCTCTTGGCGCAGAGATCTGTCTGATGAAAAAAACAGCTTCAATCTTAGTAACGCGCCACATTTTTTGGCAGTAACGGTAATGGCATTAACACCTGTTCCCCCCCACAGGGTCGGTACCGACCCCTTTTGACATTATGATCATATAGGCATATTTTTATGAATGATGAAAATAATTAGCTATTTTAAAATCAACCGTTTTCAAGTATTAACATCACTACTATGTCACAAAAGCATGTAGAATGTAAAACGTTAGGTTGGCAATAGGTTAGCAATAAGTTAAAAGTGTCCTTATATCGTTTTAAGTTTTCTATTTGTGATCGTCTATCCGACCCGAAACCGGAAATGGACATTTTGAACCATGGGAATTGTAGTTTTTTTGCAGCCATTTTGTAGAGGATAGTCATAGCTGTCGGCCAGCATTGACATTTTTCCAAACTACATTTCCCTTCAAGTTCTATGGGGGTTCAAAGTTCAGAGTTGAATTATGAATATGTCAATAACTGTTATTATTCTTGATAATAAGCTACAAAACGTAACGATTTGACAAATATTGAAACGCAGTTAGTTTCTCCTCCCTATTGTTAGCATATAGGAACAACTAGATCTGAAATTAGTTTCAAAATGGTTGCACTATGAGAAAAATAAAAAAGTAGTTGATTACAGTAGATATTATTATCTGTTATTATGCATGCCTGGTGATACTAAATCCAATTGAACTCGGGCATTTGAAAGATACTATATGTATATATATATAAATGTGCGAATTGGCTATAATAAGGTCATGTATAAGCATATATTCTATATTCTATAATAATATTTCAAATTGCATTGGTCCGGATGGGAGAATTCAGTACTGTATATACAGAACCTTCGGTTTTATCATCTTCCCTTTATTAATTTCCTTAGATCTTTTGTACACATGATCTCAAGAGGGTACTGAACGAGGTCAGTGGCAGTTTTTTAAGTCTGGTCATTATTATCATGGTGTTATTCACTGTCAAAGATGAAAAGAAAAATCATAATTCATATTTTCCTTTGTTTCATCACAATTTAAGCAAGTCTAGTAATAGACACAATATTTCTGACACTGAGAATACATTCACTGAGGTCCATAGATGTACCTAGATACCAAGAATATGCAAATAGCCCTTGTAGAAGTGGAGCAATATTCCATTTACCTAGGTATACATTTTATGCAGATTTTCACCTGGGGTGGAACAGGGGGACTGACCTGGTTAAATAAAGGCTAAATAAAATGAAACCAATCACAATCCTCCAGGGCGGCGCTAAGCGACGGCACCCTTTGCAAAATAGTGTCACAGACAGCGGAAGGGGAGGAGAATTCAGACTGTCGGCCAATTCAGTCGGCCAATGGCAGCTTATACCCACCGTCTATATCCTGTGAGTCTGACTTATTTGTAGGTAATTTGCCAGAGTATACAGTGAAATATCACATTTGTCAGTATCCTTACAGTTGACTTGCTGGCACTGTGGAGGATTAATGGTTTAGAATTCCTTGGCACTGAGTGAGTGGAGGCCATTTGATATATTGACTGCTGGCTGTTAGACTCTCTGTCTTGTTCTTTTGGCTTCCTCGGAATGGTATCTTATAGGCTATGTTCACACTGCAGATGAAAGTGGCCCAAATCTAATTTATTTTCTCTACTATGTGTAGCAGTCTGGAAAATATGGTATATTATTCAGAACTGCTGACTGTGTTTATATCCCTTTTTGTACACAAAGACATTCTAACTAGTGTCATTGATTCACACGAGCAATGACACAAACGTCCCCTTCCGAAGAGCATTGGAATACGGATTATAAATGACAGTACTGATTCATATTCTACAATGCGTCTCCCCTTGTGACTGGCAGGCGGGACCTGCAGGGGGCAGTAGCAGGCAGAGAGTGGCGGAGAGAGCTGGGAGATGATAAAGGGAGGAGTCCAGCGGAAGTCGCTCTCTTCGGCAGTGAACTTGACAACGAGTAGTCGCAGCTAACGGGGCTCTGGATAGCCCTGTTGCTGTCGTTATGCCAGGGGGCCCCGTAAGAGGACAACGGGTGATAACGAGTACTGGCTAGTGGACACGATATCCTAGCAGTACCAGCGGTATTATATGAACAATGAGTGCAGAGCCAGGCACTAGCAATCGAGTTATAGCAGTTACAGTCTGCGGTATAGGTAACGTGCGGTTAAACAATTATCCAAGTCTTTAAGTACCGAGTTATAGTAGCTACAGTGTGCGGTATAGAGCGCGCGCCCCAGGACGAACGTGGGCCAACAACCAGTCTGCTCCGGCTGACTTCGACCAGACCTGCGACCGGCTGCCTGCGTTCAGCCTTCCCCGGAGGACTTCACTCAGATCTGCACCAGGCTGCCTGCGGCCGACGGGAGTTCCGCCCGTCCAACAGGGGTCGCCATCACTCAGTACATGCTCTCAGCCGGCGCTGCCTCTCTGCCTAGCTCCGCCTGCTGACATCCTCGCGAGAGCGTTCGACGGCGGCCATTTCAGATGAGTACAAATGAGCATTGATGCTCCCGATTCCATATACAGTACACAGTGTGGTGCAGCCCGCGGGCGAAAGTAACGTTGCTACTACCAGTTCATAGGGGTACCCCGAACAATATATGCCGGCATTAAGATAGGACTTTATAGGTATTTTGTGGGCTCACTCTTTTATTTCATTCCTTTTCTTTGAGCGTGATAAGGCGTGTATTTCATAAATAATTCCCGTTCAGTGAATCCCTTTATTCTCTTCCCTATGCTCCCCCTTCCTTCCCCATATTCTCAACCGGGGACAGTATGAGTGTAATTCCTTAGAGAAGGTAAATACTGTTTTCCGCCCAGACGTGGGCAGCGTTTAGTCTGGGTACCTGAGAGCACTTGGTGCCTGGGTGTAATACAATAATTGATTCATGCCATTGATTCATGCCATTGATTCATGCCAGTGTAATTATTGTATGGATACCCATGGTGCAGTAATCACCAGACATAGCATTGTTGTAACTAGGCTGAGTTACAATACATTCATCCAGAACGGGAGCACTGTGTGCGTGTCTTTTATTATTCCTAACCCTAACCTTAACCCTTTGATGCGGGTAATATATTTAACCTTAACCCCTTCCTATTCTACCTTCCATTTCTATTGTAAGGTTTCTGGTGTCACTAAGGGAGGGTACTGCTTGCGGGGGGAACCAAGTTATTTCTCTACCATCCGGTCATTAGGTGTGGGAGGGCAAAAGAGACAATCGTGGAGGGTGAGGGTGTGTTGGGGAGTACTGCTGACTGCTCCAGAGAGAGGGAGGAAGACCAGAGTACCGGACCAGGTTTGTAAATCCTGGGCCTCATACATCCCCACTGCCAGCCTCCAGTTGACGCTCCGGACCCCAAAGACGGAGGTGCAGCTGGCCAGAGTGCTACTGTGTCTCGCTACCTATTGACCGCACACCACAGTTCCCACGAAGCAGGGATAATCCACCCTGCTACATATGTACTATGTACTATGTGACTTAGATCTCAACAGTGTGAACGGCACAAATCACATGGAATCTGATCTTTTCTATTCTGATTTGGGCCACTTTCATAATGTGGTCCTAAATTAGATGCAAGTTAGATTTCTTTGCAATGTGACCTCAGTCTCAACAGTCATGTGACCTTCATGGCACTTTTAGATTGACATTTGTCTCAGGTTTGTACGTCCATCTCCTTTATTGTTCATTTGCGCATGCGGGTCAGTTCAGGACTGTGTGACCAGTTCACACTGGAATCTAATATTGGCCAAAAAAAAAAAATAATAATAATGTGAACAGCCAAACAAAAGAAATCGGATCTGAGCAATAACTCTGAATTGAGCACTAAGGCATGCAGTGCGAACGCAACCTTAGAATTATAGAACTCTATAGCTTTCACCAGCCAGCAGTTGCGACATCATCATTAGAATCTTTGCTACTGTACCGCAGAAAGGACACACACATACAAATACATTCTTGCACGCAACATGTCTGGCTGTGTCAACTTGTCAGCATGAAATAACCGCACCAGGACAGCTTAGCAAGTAGCTAATCAGACGTTGGCGCTTTTGGGATTCACACCCATTTATTATTAAAAACATGAAGTTAGAGGCCTATGACCATATGATTCATGTGAAACCAATAGATTCACAGCCACATCGTTACTAGAGAACTAGACCAGTTAACATTGTGCCGGACGGCAGGTGGACAGGAAGTGAAGTGAGTGACTGGCTCAAGTTAAATCTAATCAAACCTGTCGCTACATCAGGTACAAACAATGCAGCGCCACTTAGTGACCAAACACTTACTGAAGTCAGCAGGGTTGTGATAGGTGGGACAGTGAAGGCCCAGGATCTTCAGGTAGGGTATGAGGTAAGGGACTGTACCCTTGTATATACACTGGCCCTGACTGAGGATGTAGAGCTGCAGGAGATCAGGAGATGAGATAAGATGATCAAATAAGACAAGACAAGATAACTCAATTTATACTGTACCTACCTACTGCTTCCACTGTCTACAACTGCCCTGAATAAACTAGCTACCTACCTACTGCTTTCACTGTATACAACTGCCCTGAATAAACTAGCTACAGTACCTACTGCTTTCATTGTCTACAACTTCCCTGAATAAACTACAGTAGCTACCTACGTACTGCTTTCACTGCTTTCACTACAACTGCCCTGAATACACCTACGTACTGCTTTCACTGTCTACAACTGCCCTGAATAAACTAGCTACCTACCACTGCGTTCACTGTCTACAACTGCCCTGAATAAACTAGCTACTGTGGGAAATTATCATCAGGCTTGAGAACATTCAGTGACGTTGTACTTATTATTTACCTTATTGGGGATATTGATCTAAGTTAAAAGTTATTATCAAATGTTATTAGGTACAATCATTATCAATATAGAATATTGAGTATGAGTTATGACATTATGTAAGTTCATTATGTAAGTTCATTCTCCCCTTAGTTCAGTGGTGTATCTGTGTCAAGGCTGTACATTTGTACAGCTGTACATTTCCCTGGTTATCTCTGGGCCAGTGTTGGATTGGCCACCGACCACATACGCCTATGGACAGAGCCGAACATAAGAAGGGGGCCAGGGCATTAGCTCAGTCTCTCTGTGCGGTGTCTCCTTTCTGGTGGGACTCCACTCTCTTGGTCTGGAGTCACACATCCTCTATCTGTCTTTCTGGACTTCTATCTTTAATCTCTCTTTTCTCCATCTATTCTCTTATTTCCTACTATACTTCTCTATCCCCTTCCAGGTTATTCTTTCGTCATATCTTCTGTCATGTCATTAATGTCTGTTTAAGTGTTCCATGGACCACCCTCTACTGTACGTAAATATGATGTCATTCTAATTCTGATCATTTCAATAAAATACAAGACATATTGTTGAACTCTTTTCCCTGTGTCTAATATTCTATATCCTTTTGTCCTGATTTGAGGAGCAAACAAAATTACCCACATTATCTACTGCTTTCACTGTCTACAACTGCCCTGAATAAACTAGCTACCTACCTACTGCTTTCACTGTCTACAACTGTCCTGAATAAACTATACATTAATAAACTATACACCATAAACTAAAACTATAAACTAAACACAATACACAACGTATATTCTATCTATACAAACTATACAATACAAGGTATATGTTAGCAGCAGTGTGTGAGTGTAATACGTAAATGGACTGCATTTATATAGCACTTTTATCCAAAGCGTTTTACAATTTGTTCCTCACATTTTACCCATTCACTCACACATTGACAAACCGATGGCGGAGGCAACCATGCAAGCAGTCTCATCTCAATCATCGGGAGCAGTTAGGGGTTAAGTGTCTTGCTCAAGGACACTTCGACACGCTGCCCGGCAGGAGAGTTAGGTGTGCTTGTGTGTCAGTAGTCTGTTTGCCCGGTGGAAACAGTTCTCTTGGATGTGGACCTGAGACTGCGTGCGGTACCGTCTGCCAGACGGCATGAGCTCAAACAGACTTAAAGGATCGATAGGATCAATAGGAAGCTGCCGATCTTTGGCAACATTTTAGATGTCTTATTACACCTCAACAGAAATCAATAGTACTAAAAGAAACGCATGCCCCTCGACATGAAAAGGTCAAAGTATTAAAGGATCCTTTCCAGATGCAATAATTACTGCATTTATATAGCAGTTTTTTTTTATGTTTTTGTAGATTTTTATTGTTTTTACTACCGGGCAGTCTGGTAGAGAGAGAGAGAGAGGAAGAATGAGAGACAGAGCGGGGGGGGAGACAGTCGGCAAAGGACGCCGGGTCCGGTAATCGAACCCGGGTCGGCTGCTTCGCGACGCAGCACGTTACATGGTTCGCCAATTGGGCGCCCCTGTATAGCAGCTTTTATCCAAAGCGCTTTACAATTTACCCATTCACTCACACATTCACACATTCACACACCGATGGCGGAGGCAACCATGCAAGGTGCCAACCTGCTCATCGGGAGCAGTTAGGGGTTAAGTGTCTTGCTCAAGGACACTTCCATACACTGCCTCGGGAGGAGCGGGAATCGAACCGGGAACCTCGGGATTACCAGACGCCCGCTCTACCTCCCGAGCCACTGTCGCCCCTACATGTATTACTCCATGTGGTACCTTGTCAAACATCTCAAAGAGCTTGGCACTGGGCTGGTGGATGGTGCAGATGATTGTCCTTCCTCCCAGAGCCAGAGACTTCATGAGAGACACCACCTGGAAGCAGGACGCACTGTCCAGACCACTGACATGGGGACAGACAGACAGACAGACAGACAGACAGACAGACAGACAGACAGACAGACAGACAGACAGACAGACAGACAGACAGACAGACAGACAGACAGACAGACAGACAGACAGACAGACAGACAGACAGACAGACAGACACACACAGACACACAGACACACAGACACACAGACACAGAGACAGATGTAGACAGACACACAGACAGCAGTGTTCATTGCTCAATGTTTCAAAGCGCTTCACCCTCTAAAATGTAAGTAAAAGCAAAAGTTAAGTTAAGGCAACTATAACAACTGAATCAACCATATTCAGTGACTTGTACTTTCATACCAGCAACCATTGGAATCACATCTTCAAACAGGTGGACGTCTCACTTTACAACCAAAGTCTTGCCCCGTTCCCCGTACCTGGCTAACTGAGTTAGCCGGATAATTTTCAGCATAGCTTGACTTAAGCCAGACCTTTCTGTTCCCCGAAGTCGGATTTTCTAAATCACCATGGTAACAGATCAGAAAGTTTGAACCTGGTCCGGAGCAGGGTTAAGTTCAGTTAGCTGGATGAACCATGGCCACGCCCCCGCAAAGAAATGCCAGCTCGCTTCCTGAAATATTTCTCACAGTCTAGATCCCATTATACCATTCTGAATTATGTTTTTGTGCTTCGTTTTCCTAGAGGGGGCTTTTGAAATGTATAATAATAGAACTAAATGCTGATAATAAATCATATTCAGCCTATAGATTTACTTTGTCCTAAATAAAATAATGCACGTCATATACGGCGCTCGGAGTCGCGATACACGCTGCATGTGGTTATTTTAATAACTGCGCATTGCAAATGTGAATCCCGTAGGGATATTTTTAATTAATGAAACCTATCGGCCGTTTGGCTCTGATTAGTTTCATATATTCTCCGCTGTAGATTTGCTTAACGGAGCGCCCGGATTGTGTTTCATTCAAGCATAAAATTGAAGTGTCTATGCATGGATTGTGGTTTTTGTGGATTATGAATTACGAGGAATCTGAGGATTGTTGAATTGTATCATCACTCACACGTTATTGTGATATTGTAACTGGGATTAAAATGTCTGATGAGATGCGCTGTTTGACGGATTTGAGCAATTGAATGAGCCGTTGACGTCACATTAATGCATTTGAGAATAAAGAGATAAAACTTCATTCAAAAGAAAATTTTCTAAACACGGGTCTCTTGTCCATTGATGGATACACAATGAATATAACCCATCTGGCACAGTGGTGCAACGGCTAGTGCTCACTCCTGTCAAGCGGACGACCCGAGTTCGAAACCCCGCGTTTCCAATTTAATTTTTTTGGAATATAATATTAATGAATATACGCAAAAGTAGCCTAGTTTTAAGTTAAAATATTATAAATCTACATGCATTGAGGATGTCATTCTTTATATAGCTCTCAACGTGCACCAAATTGAAGTATTTACATTGCAAAAAGAAAAAGAAAACTAGAAGAAGGGGGATTCGAACGCGGGTCGTCCGCGTGAAAGGAAAAATGACCAACCATCACACCACGGTGCCAGACAAATGAAACATCAACCATACATCCATCAATGGATAAGAGCCGTATCCTTATTCTGAAACTGTTGAACAAATTATTTTCGCTAGCAAGATCTCATTTGATTATCCATTCCATAAACCTACTGCCAGCAGGCACGTTTAAATAAATATAATCTGATTGATTGGGGTAATGAGGGACTTAAAATTAGCCTATAGATTATGCATTTAACTTGTCGGCGAGGCTATTGAGCCGTACTGCAATCTGTTAATAAAGTTTTAAATCAATCAATCAATCAATGCCGTTAGAAAATCAGGATTTCTGCTATCGACACTTGCTGTCTTTTCAGCTGAGGCGGGCGCGCGCAATTATCCTGGGTCTCAAGTCTGGTTCAAATGAACAAGACTGAATCCACCTTCGAGGAACAGGAAAATCCCGGATTCAAACATCGGGTTAATTGAATCTGGATAATGGGACTCTTGATCGACTTAGTTGAACCAGCAGAGACAGCATATACACAGAGCTGATACAGAATGTATACTGTACATATATAGAAGACATATAAGTATACAGTATGTAACCTATGTATCTGATGTATATTATAATAATTATTATTATTATTAATAATAATAATAATAATAATAATAATAATAATAATAATAATAATAATAATAATAATAATAATAATAATAATAATAATAATAATAATAATAATAATAATAATAATAATAATAATAATAATAATAATAATAATAATAATAATAATAATAATAATAATAATAATAATAATAATAATAATAATAATAATAATAATAATAATAATAATAATAATAATAATAATAATGATGTTTATTTTAAGTGATGTTATTTTTGCCTGTTGTGTGTAATATTATATAGGTTGTGTATGTTTCTTTTTAATTTTTTATCTGGACCATCAGTCTGTATTAAAGTTTTAATTGAATTGAGTTGATAATAATAATAATAATAATAATAATAATAATAATAATAATAATAATAATAATAATAATAATAATAATAATAATAATAATAATAATAATAATAATAATAATAATAATAATAATAATAATAATAATAATAATAATAATAATAATAATAATAATAATAATAATAATAATAATGATGATGATGATGATAATAATAATAATAATAATAATAATAATAATAATAATAATAATAATAATAATAATAATAATAATAATAATAATAATAATAATAATAATAATAATAATAATAATAATAATAATAATAATAATAATAATAATAATAATAATAATAATAATAATAATAATACTAATAATAATAATAATAATAATAAATGTTATTTGTATAGCACCTTTCATACATTGTAGCCCAAAGTGCTTCACAGCAGTGATGTAGATATAAAATAGACATAGGCATAAAATGTGCATAGAATTGGCATAAATATACAGGCATAACATTTGCAGAGAATTGTCAAAACAAAAGCAAGGCATAATGTGTAGACATAAAATATGTATAAAATAGACAGAATAAAAGCAGCGCAATAATCACTCTCATTTACAGTTCAATGATCATGAAAATAGACATACAATTAGTATAGAATAATAATGATACAATAAGTATATTACAGTATGTACTCAGGAATACACTGTACTATGTATAGTATGTATACCGATATAATAATAATAATACCTTTATTTGTATAGCACCTTTCATACAGGGGATTGCAGTTCAAAGTGCTTTACATCAGTAAGAAGAAATAAGACACCATCAGTGTAAAACAAGCAGCAAGAGCAAAGCATAAAGTGGGATAAAATAATGCAGATATATTAATAAAATCATATCAGAACCTCACGTTCCAATAGGCGTTCTATTGATATGTATCGTGTATGTATGTAAATATATGTTCATGTTGTTTATGTGTATAAACATGTGAGGAAACGTATGATTATATTTGTTTGTTTTTATTTTGATATTTTCTGGCGCTGTCTAACAGCGTATTTGTTCTTGTGTATTCGTGGGGGAGAAGAGAAAGCCCTGTGTACCTGGTGGGCTCATCGAAGAACATGACAGGGGGGTTGTTGACCAGCTCCAGGGCGATGGCCAGTCTCTTACACTGCCCTCCTGACAGCGAGATGGTCCTGGTCTGGGCACACTCCTGAAGACCCAGAGCGATCAGGATCTCATCCACCTTAATCAAATCAAATAGATTTCAAATCAAATCAAATGTATTTTTAAGGCCCAACAACATACGTTAATGTCTTCTTTAAACAAGTCAAGAAGAAACATCACAATAAATCAAGAACAAAACAAAAACACCATGAAGTCCAAAACATTTTAAATAAATGAATGCAACACTCCCAGACATAATAATAATAATAATAATAATAATAATAATAATAATAATAATAATAATAATAATAATAATAATAATAATAATAATAATAATAATAATAATAATATAATGTCCTTTGAGGACACTCAAGGTCGCTGTACAACAATTAAAAACAGTTCATTAACAATCACAATACATTTTAAAATATAAATACAATCAATTAATACAATAAATAATACAATAAAATACAATCAATAAAAAAAATATAAATCAGATATACGCCTGCCTAAACAGGTGGGTTTTGAGGTGGGTTTTAAATGGGATGATGGAGTCAATGTTCCTGATGTCGGGGGGGAGGGAGTTCCAGAGGCGGGGGGCATGCTCTTGACCCCATGGTGGACAGACGGGCTGGGGGGACGGTCAGGTTGATGGAGGAGGCAGACCTGAGGGACCGAGTGGGAATGTTGATGTGGAGGTCGGACAGGTATGGAGGGGCGAGGTTGTGGATGGCCTTGCATGTATGGAGGAGGATCTTGTAATCAATGCAGTGTTTAATGGGAAGCCAGTGTAGTTGGCGTAGGACAGGGGTGATGTGACTGATGACATACCCCACGCGAAGGTAAGGAAAAACTCACTAAAACCTATCAATAACTCGCTAGACATCTTTAAAAGACAGCTTAAAACCTATCTCTTTGCTCTGCATTTCACTGATAGATATCTGCTACCACCTAGTGGCAAGAGGAAACATCAGGGATATCCTGACACAACTTGTATTTACCTGCACTATTCTTACCCTGCCTACTCTTATACACTGCCTATCAAATTCATGTGTCGGTTATTGCACTTTTTACTTCTTACTGATGACTATTTTTAAACTGAATCATTTTAAACTATTTTTATTATTTGCTAGATCCAAATGTGAAACACTGTGATTATTTGTATTACTGAATAGAGAGCCTATTAGGATGCTAGATCCTAATGTGAAACACTGTGATTTGCCATACCTTGCTATGCTCGCTCATGCCTGTATTTTTTATGTCCGTTCTATTTTATAATTTTTTGACTATTTTTAAACTGAATCATTTTAAACTATTTTTACTATTTGTGTTACTGAAAACTGTAAGCGGAGAGCCTATTGGGATGCTAGATCCTAATGTGAAACACTGTGATTTGCCATACCTTGCTACCTGTCTATCTTTTTTATGCTCGCTTATGCCTGTATTTTTTACTGTTGTGAAGCACTTTGAACTGCAACCTCTGTATGAAAAGTGCTATACAAATAAAGTTATTATTATTATTATAATAGAAAATAAATGCACCATAGGCAATGTGGAGGAGAGAAACCTTATAGAAGGGCCGTTCAAGGGGGGGATCTCCCTTCTTAGATGCCGTGATAGTAGTGTTGCAATAAAACAGGCGAGACAGTTGGTAAGCATGCACACATATGTGTAATGAAACACAGATAAGTGCATGCAATAGCAACTGAACATTTTGAAAGATTGAAAAATAGAGCTGATGGCGGATCTATTTGAAGCATGGAGGTGGCGCAGAGAGGGTTGCATCCTCCCGGTCATCATCACCTGAGACACAAACGCCGATAAATATGGACCGGGGAGGTACATCGCATTTTAAACATCACCATGACGTTTTCTTTATGGTTAAAGGTGCTACAATATAGATAACATTTTTATGTAGAGTAACCATTTGAAAATAATAATGATATCCACAGAGCTTTTAGAAAGGTGCATAAAACAAAGAAATTATCGATTAATAAATGTATTGTTTAACACTTTGAGCGCCGCGCTGTTTGGTTAATTTACCTTTAGAATGCCAGCCTTTCTAGTAGTTTCCGTGGTCGTTGCACTATGTTTGCGAAGCTGTGTTTGTGTTCTGTATTATAGCTGTAGAGACACGGTGTGGCCCATTTCGACAAACATTACTTGTAGTCCAGCATGGGAATAATAGTTTGTTTCCACACGCTGTAGTTTGTAGTTTATTACACGCTAAACATCACGCATTTCCAAGATACTGTAATAGTCTTTTTTCATAGATCGTGAGATAAAACATGTTATGTGCAATAAGCCCAAACCGTTCTGGCTGATCCCCTGAAATCCCGAATACTCCCATATCAAAGGTATATGACTTGTATATATATCATCACAAAATCAATTTAACTCAAAACTATGATCACGTTTGCCAAGCATGTTTTTCGTCCGTTGAAACACAGAACTGTGATCGTTAGAAAAACACCTTTTTTAGATTAGGTAAAATAGACGTAGAATGTACCTTACCTTAGCCAGAAGGTATTCCAAAAGAATAATTCCAAGTGATCGCATCGCCATCGCGATTACCAGTCTATACACGTTTCGATGGTCAAATTCGCTTATGCAACGGAATCCCGAGGCGAGGACTGTGAATTTCTCTCCCAGGAGAAGGAGTGGCCACTCGCGAGGAGAAACTGAAAGTGAAGCTGACTATCAGCCCAGAGCCCCATGCAGTTCAGACACGGGACGATACTGCCATCTGGTGATAGTCGATCAGAATGCAGTTCCAATGTGTCGGGACGTGCCTAAATGATGCAGATCGCTCTGGGCAACTGTGTAGAGCGGGGGTAAAAGTAAACAGATCAAACGATCCAAAAACTACTTTTTACGTTTATGGCACTCAACGATCGGCGCCCAGAAACGTAAAAAGCCGTTTATGGCACATAATGTGTTAAAAGGTTTTTGCGGGTCCAAATTTAATGTTGTTGTTTACGTGTCGCCTACATGTACCCCTCCCTACTTCCCATTTCCCCACAATGAATGCACCTGATTGGATACACATGCTGGTATACATGATGTGTGCGACATCTAGTGGCTGAATGTTATCTATAGCACCTTTAACTGTTCTTGGACGCATGACTTTGACTATACAGATTGTTATTTGTGACTTTGACAATAGATCCCTGCATCTCAATGAGGGTAAAGGTGTAGAGATGCTGCTGATAAATTCTTAGTAGTTTATTGATTTATTTGGTAGAGAAGCCAATTTGTTATTCAATATAGAACAATTTTTGAAGGGTTTGATGAACACCTGGAGTGCATCTTTAAAGGGACCAATACACACACATGAGCACCAGGGGCGGATTTAGGATTGTAGGAGATCCGGGGCTTAGCCCAGATGGGCCCCCCCCCCCTTTTTTTTTTCTTTTTTTTTTTTAAATTTTTTTTTAGTTTTTGGGCAGGCAAGGGGTGGTTTGGAGGGGGTCCGGCACAACCCCCTCCACGACAGATTTTTTTTGAATTTAATGAACCTGTACGTGCAATTTCCTGCAATATAGAGCCTTCAATCTTGACCAATAAAGCTGCTCTTTTCACTATAAAACTCAGTTAACCATAACGTAGTTATGGTTAGATTTATATATTGGGGGGGGATATATCATATTTTTCATATAATCAAAAAGTGGTGGAGCAAGATCATACCTTTGCTCCCCCAAGTTCAATAGTGGGAGAGCAGAGATGCTCCGAATGCTCTTATGGCCAGGCGTCTATGATTCACTGATACAAAGTAAAATAGTGCAGTGCAATAAAATAGTTAGTCAAATAGAACAAAATAATGCAATAGTGCATTGCAATAAAATAGTTATCATCGTATTTTTTCGGGAGGCCGGTAAGGAGTGCATTACAGTAGTCGAGTTGGCTTGAGATAAAGGCATGGATCTGGTTTTCAGCGTCCTTTTGATTTATAAATGGCCGTACTTTAGCTATGTTTCTAAGGTGGAAGAATTAAGTTTTTGTCAACTTGTTGATTGTGATTTAAAGCTTAGGTCTGAGTCTACCATAACACCAAGACTTAACTCACTCAAATACAGTTAGCAGCTGGATAGACCACAGATGGAAATTAGCTTCTGCTAAATCTGGTGCAAACATATTTTCATGTAACAATGATGAATTGTAAAAAAAAAATAAAAAATAAAAAACATTTATTTTATTTTTTTTTAAATAGATTCGGGGCTTTTCAGAATACATCCGGGGCTTGAGCCCAGGTAGCCACCCCCTAGCTCCGCCCCTGATGAGCACACACACAACACACACACTGTATATGCTCACACACTAAGCAGTCACTTTAGCATGAACACACACACACACACACACACACACACACACACACACACACACACACACACACACATGCTGCACACGCCCACACTCAACGGTCACTCAACGGTCAAAGATTTTGTATAGTAAACAGAAGTGTTGAATATAGAGGGTGTATGTGGTTGTAACTGACTGTAATTGCTCTCTACTGCCCTCATGACTGCATGTATATCTGTGTCCACTGGAGGGCGCTGTAGGCGGAGCGTCTACTGTCTACACCAGGTTGGGACTATATAAACCTTGGTTCCCTCCTACAGTTCCTTCTTGTCACTTCTACCCCTCCCTGAGAGGAGATCATATGTGCTGCTGTATTATGAGACTACATGATAAATAAACCGCTGCCAGCAGAGCGAGGCCAAAGATAGAATACCATGCCTCTTGTATACATTATTGTCGCCCCATTGCCAAATCTGTTAACAAGAAGGATATAGCAAGCTAGCATAAAGACACATAGTATAACTGTAGATTGTACAGCATAGCATTGTATAGTAGTGTACATAAGACCCAGTGCCTCATCCGTAGCTAACTGTGTATTGCACTATCGCAGGACCTTAGCATGTCTTACCATGCTCTTGTAAACTGTATGTACATATACCTGTTATTATTATTACTTGTATTATTGCATTGTATTATTACACATTGCATTATTGCACAAATGTCTTATTCTCATTCCTGTCTTATTACTTGTATTGCACATCGCTGCGGGAATGACCCCCCGCATTTCACTGTATGCTTGTGTAGCACCCTGAATATTCGACTATTATTCAGAAGTGCTGACTTGGCCTTTTATCTCCC
Source organism: Notolepis coatsorum (assembly GCF_963971535.1). Classification (NCBI taxonomy): domain Eukaryota; kingdom Metazoa; phylum Chordata; class Actinopteri; order Aulopiformes; family Paralepididae; genus Notolepis; species Notolepis coatsorum. The sequence continues at coordinate 142,113,354 of NC_140172.1, forward strand.
CTTTGTGCACAAAGACATGTTAACCAGTTTCCCTTGATATTCTCCTGAACAATGACGCAAGTTTCTCCTTCTCTCACCGGCTGGAATATGGATTATAAACACTAAACTGAATCATATTCAATTCACCCAGTTCTTCCTGTGGGGCTAATTGGCGGTGCCAGCAGGGGGCGGCGGTGGCAGGCGGAGCGCAGGAGGGAGGCGCCCAGGAGAAGCAAGTCAACTGAAACGGAAGTGGAGAGAACCAGCCTCTTTGACGTTGAACATGAACCTGGATGGTCGTGTCGTTGTAGAGCCCCGTAGTGAAGCATGCGGGTGAATGTATTGGATTTGAGTATATTTCGGGTTATATAGTAGAAATATAAGCGTAGTAGCGTGTTGAATATCCCAACGGAATACCCTAGTGATACAGCGAGTTATCCTAGAAGAAAGCGGTATATCAAAGTGGCTAATGTTAACGTTATCCCCTCCAGCGAGGTGCCCCCGGCAAGCGTTGCCTGAAGAGAACTGGTGGTTAGAGGCACCGTGCGTTGTTGCATGTTCGACTAGCAGGAGGGCTGTCTAGGACCCACAGAGTAGCTTCAGTTAAGGTAGCCACCAGATTACCACGTGCGTCAACCCAGCTCGTCGACAGCAGCTTGTCAGCACCGGCAGTCAGCAGCCTGTCAGCGCCGGCAGTCAGCAGCTTCTCAGCACCGGCAGTCAGCAGCCTAGCACGGGAGTTTGTCCCGTCCAGCAGAGGTCGCCATCACCCAGCACGCGCCTCCAGCCCGCTACTGCCCCTCTGCCTAACACAGCTTGCTAGCTCCTGGGACGAGATCGTTCGACGCCATCTTACCACCCGGACTAGTGGTGGTGCGGCGAGGCCGCCATTTTGGTTGAGTACACTGGCACTTCGGTGACCAAGATCCTATCATACATTACACAGTGTGTCGCGGCCTACGGGCGAAGCTAATGGTTGCTAACCACAGTTCATAGGGGTACCCCATAAACATTACATGCCGGCATTAGTTTAGGACTTTTGTTTGGTAAAGTGGGCCCACCCTTTTCATTTCCTTTGAGTGTGATAACGTGTATGTTCCTTAATATTACTTTCCCATCTACTTAACCCTTTCCCTCTTGGAGGTAAACGTAACGCTGCCATATAAGTAAAGCCTTAGAGAGGTATTATTGTTGGTACTAGCCCAGACGTGGGTAATGAGTCAAGTACATTGAAGTCTACAATATCTGGGTCTATTATATTTGGGTCTGCAATACCTGGTTCTATACGGTGTGGGTGTACGGTATAAGTGTCTGCAAGGTATTGAATTACAAGTGAAGTAATAATAGAACTACCTTCCAGTTGACCCATTGCTATTAAATATTTGTAGCTGACCAGTCTCTAAATAACAGTAAAGGATGTAGGTGGGAGTCTTGTGTGCGTGTCAATTCCTGAGCCTTAACATTAACCCTTTTGGTGCGGGTAACGTTAACACACTTAACCCTTTACTACCCAGCTTCCCCTTTCAGCTGTTAAGGTCTTTAATGTCACGAGGGAGGGTACTGCTTGCGGGAGGACCAACAACTTATTTACATATCAGTCACTAGGTGTGGGAGGGTTAACGGAGGTATTGGGGGAAGTGAGAGCAAGTTGGGGAGTACTGCTGACCGCCCCGGAAAGGCGAGGAAGACCAGAGTACCAGACCAGGTTGGTAAATCCCGGGCCCAATCTACTCCCACTGCCGGCTTCCAGTTTGACGCTCCAGGCCCAAAGACGAGGGTGCAGTCAAACGGAGCTCTACTGTGTCCCGCTACCCAGTGACTGTGCACACCCGTTCCCACGAAGCAGGGATAATCCACCCTGCTACACTTGTATGCCGTGACAAATAAAACTCTTGACTTGACTTGACTTAAGAGGGGGCTTAATTAATTGTCAATATGTTATAACTGGCCTCTAAAATGCATGCTAGTATGGATCCACACAGAGGTTTATAATACCATCATCACCAATATCTATCTATCATTGTGATTTTGGAATTAACATAATACCAATTGGAAACATATTGCATAGAATGTATGATGCAAATTGGATTAGAATAGACTATTAGGGATAGAAGCCAAAGAATGAACAAACAAACAAAATAAAATCACTGTGTAAATTATGTAGCCTGCTGGCACTACATCCATACCTTTTAGCATTTTGCATTAAAAAATTTAAGTTTTCATTTTGTACCTCACTGTTTGCATTTTGTACTTAATTTTGTACTTTAGGTTGTACTTTAGTTTGTATATTGTATATTTTGTATAGTGTTTGGACTTTATTCTTTTAACTTACTTTTACTGTATGAAGCACATTATCAGGGGGCTCATACATTTACATTTTTACATTTTGTCATTTAGCTGACGCTTTTATCCAAAGCGACAAGTCAGCTGAGTAACAATGATCAAACAGTGCTGAAACTTGGGTGCTGCAGTATTGAGTGCATAGACTTAAAACATAATATTAGTATAGTAGGAGGAGTGCATGGTAGTATAGGACAGTAAGAAGGTTAGTGTTTTTTTTTTTTTTTCTTATTATATTGATTGAAGAAGTGTGTTTTTAGTCGACAGCGAAAGACAGAACAGAACCAAGCATTTCACTGTAATGTATACTTTATACGTGACAAGTAAAACAAAACTTGAAACTTGAACTTGAGAAGTATTCAAATATCGTTATGCCATCAAATGTTAAAGGAAAAGGTCTAGTTTTTGGAGCCATAGCCTCAAAAATCATATCCGTACAGACGTGAAAATATAGGGAGAGAAGAAAACACACAGTTTTAATGAAAATCAATAACGTCACACTTACGAGTTCCTTCTTCACCTTCATGCTCTCGTTCATCTTCAGATTAGCTGAGACCTGGGGAGAGAGGTGGGATTTAACTGGTGAACACGAGGATTTAACTAGTGAACACAAGGATTTAACTGGTAAACAAGAGGATTTAACTGGTGAACAAGAGGATTTAACTGGTGAACACAAGGATTTAACTGGTGAACATGAGGATTTAACTGGTGAACATGAGGATCTGGTGAACAAGAGGATTCAACTGGTGAACAAGAGGATTTAACTGGTGAACATGAGGATCTGGTGAACAAGAGGATTCAACTGGTGAACACAATGATTTAACTGGTGAACACGAGGATTTAACTGGTGAACACGAGGATTTAACTAGTGAACACAAGGATTTAACTGGTGAACAAGAGGATTTAACTGGTGAACAAGAGGATTTAACGTTAGGTTATGGCTATAACCGAGTTCTGTTAACACTTAGTGAACGCTCAGCGTTTCATGCATAATCTCGCTTCAGCGTATGCACACTGAATAAATTTCAAATGTAACTTTAAATGCCAGCATTCATCTGGCCACATCCCCATCCGCTTACCTACATAAGCAGGGATGGGCCACACATTCATCTCCTTCCCAACAAATTTAATCACAATGAAAAATCAAGGGCCTGCAGCAGCGTCTAGACGCTGAGCGTTCACTAAGTGTTAACAGAACTCGGTTATAGCCATAACCTAACGTTCTGTTCCACACTAGCTCACGCTCAGCGTTTCATGCATAATAGGAGCTGAGCGGGAGCTAGAAGCTCGACAAATGTACCCTGCTGAGGCCCCCCACAACCATCAGACCAGGGAGGGCCGAGCCCCCCCGACCCACCCTAATGGAGGGCACCCCCCCTATTGGTGGCTTCACGGGAGGGCGACGGACCCGACCGTGCGAAGAGGCACTCAAGCAACTTAACACACAGGGTGAGCAGAGCGTGGCTTGACCCCACGACTACACACACGCACAACCCGCATGCCACCCGGGAACGAACGGAGGAAACAACCTCATTACTGCCCCCAGAATCACGGGGTCAAGGGCAAACCCAACCCTGTGGCAAGGCCGTAGCAGCGGAGCGCGAAGGAAGACCCAGACCCACCAAAGGGACTGGACCCCCTGGAACGGGGGCCCGGAGAAGTCCATGATGCCAGCATCAAGACCCCACCAGGTGGGCACTTAGTGACCCCGCCCCCACATCGCCAGCGTATTCGGACAAAGGCCCCTCAGCCGAGCGGGCCCTGTCCCCCCAATAGTACACCGCCTGGTACACTGACCCTGCAGCACAGGCAGTCAGCATGGCCGTAAGCACACAAAAAGGTTAACCAACGGAAGCAGGCAGCGCACCGGGGAAAAACCAGGCAACAGGCTGTTAACCCTAGCCTGGAGACTGCGGACGAGACAGGCGCCAGAGGGGACAGCTGAACACAGCCGCCCCGGCGGAAGGGGCGTATGCTGGCGTTGTTGCATGACCAAGCCTCCATTCAAAAACCCCCACCCAGAGGGGTTGAGGCAGAGAAGGCTGACATGAGTGGCAGACGTCATGAACATGCAGGGGCATCCTCAAACGGTGAACCCGGGAATTGACACTGCTCCAACACACCAGGGAATCAACCACCTTGGTATTACCCAATGCGGTTGTTGTTCCATAACCCCTCAAGAAAAAAAAGTGTTTCAGTTTTCAAAAAAGGGTTAACCCAGGCCTACGGGTCGACGAAACATTACCTCGGACCGGGCCTGGCGATACGGGAAGCACAGGGTCACCAGAGGAGGTCAAAGACCACCCCAACAGGCCCCTCTTCGCCATGCGTGAGAGAGGAGCGAAAAAGAATGGAGAACCAGCCCCTAAGCACACCGTACTTGGTATTCCCAGGCGGTCTCCCAACCAAGTACTAACCAGGACCAACCCGTGTAGCGGCCGAGATCCGACGAGATCGAGCGTGTACAGGTTGGCATGGCCGTAAGCCATTACGACAGTGCTGAGTAAAAACGTACCCAACCAGGGTCTCCATAGCGCTTAACCCTGTGACACCCGGACCGACCTGGCATTTTTCCCCCTGAAAAAAGCCCAAGTCCCTCAGGGTACCAGAACAGCAGATCTGCATCCCCGGCGGACAACGGGTTCAACTGATCCGGACCAGCGTGACCAGAACCAGTCCCGTGCCCTAACCACGCCGACATGCCTACTCCAGGAGAAAGGGCAGATATGCGTGTCGATCTTAACATGAAAAGAAGGCGCCACCCAGACGTTCGGGCGAACCGCGCCTGGTGGCCCACCCCAAGGGCGTGAGACCCCTCTACATATGTTCAGATCCATTCCGTCATCATCCCCCAGACATGAACGAGAATCCGTCGATAACCAACCCAGGTCGTGGGATGTGGTCGTCGGAAGAGGAAAAACCCCCGTCGTCGCTTTATAAAAACGCTGTTTTAACCACAAGCAACCAAGGCGTGCCAGTCAGTCGCCTGTTTACAGCGAGCTAGCACTATACGTGCGTCGGGACACACCCCCATCAATGAACAGGCTATTTAGACCTGTCATTGAATCCCCAAGGCGCCCAGGGGAACGACAAGAGGGGTGTGACACTTCCTAACTCCAACACTTTTTGAATAGAAAAGAAGGAAGCATCAACAGTATGTATCCCAGTCTACACAGCCGGGGGTAAAAATTTTTCACATTTTTACATCCCACCATCCTCCCATAGGAAGGAGACGGGGATCCCCAGAGAGACTTCCCACGCGAGCTGTACAGATTGAAACGAATATATTGCACCTTGAGCCATGTAAAAAATTGGTTTTAGGGCTCTCCGGGGAAGAGGCACTGAACCCATACACACTCAATAATCGAATTGAATCGAATACATATACAATAGAATAGGACACCTTCTAGAGGGTCCACTCACTTTGACAATCTGAGGAGAAAGGCTCTGTACTCTGATGGAGGCTCCCTCACATGGAAGAAGGAGTCCGAACTCACAGAAGGCCCGAATAGGCGCTTGGTGAGGAGGAGCCCTGACCACCCCCCTGAAACAGATCCATCACATGGACCTGAACAGCACACGGAAGTCCTACCAACAGAGACGTGCACGGTGACGTACTCTATGGCGGGGGAATTTCTGCGGTGCACACGCCCAATATACCAGGCCGTGGGACCAGGAGGCTCCCTCCCCATTTTACCCTTAATACGGCCAGTTAAAACAGGAAAACCTGTTAATATGTGAACACTGTTCATTGTCATCACAGGCTGAGAAAAGAACATTCTCTTACTCACTTGTCACTAAGCATAGCTTCATAGGTTAGTTACCTTAGTTGTGAGTACACGGTACATATAAACACACATGATGTTTCTCACACAACAACCAGATCATTTTCACATCTGTAACAAACCGATTTGCACGGAGAAGCTAACTGCCAGTGACAAAGACAGTTCACACATAACTCGCGTCGTATCCTAAATGCATTGCAGCAACACGCGTTTTGGGAAAACATTGTTATTCACAAAACATTTAGAAAAGTAAAACCAGAAGACGCGTTATAAGGTCTGGTCAAACCTTGTCCTACCCGGAACGTAGATCAGCGAAGTGCAGACTCAAGACCCCGTAGACAACACAGCCGATCCTGTGTTGCTCGAACTGGGCAGCGTCGTCGCTCCAACCAGTCGCTACAGTCCTCTTTGTTGACGCAATCCCCGTCCAGGCTCAGGGCAGGGTCGACGAACATCCCCTGTCAAGGATGACGTCGTAGTCAAGAGTGTAAAACATGTTATAATCAAAGCACGTTCAACAGAGTAGCATTAAGCTAACGGCCGCTCCAACCGTTCGGGCGCTACTGCCCCTGCTCGCGAGACGCCGAGCTAACGGCGCACGCGACCAGAAGCGAGCTTGCGGCGGCGCGCGAGGAGCTGAAGCTACCCCGCGCCAGGCCTTGGCCTATAGCAGCAAGCTAACGTTACCTAGTGATCACGACATGCTAGCGCCGCAGCTAACAGCTGACTGGCTAACAGTAGGCCCAACCTAAGTAGGCCATGCAGCGATCCCAGCAGGCTAACACAGCAGCTAACAGCTGACTGGCTAACCGTAAGCTAAGCAGCTATCACCTGAACATGTATACAATGACATAACACTCACCCAGACAGGCCGCCGTTCTGAACCTCTCCTCACTTTTTAAGAGAAAAGAGAAACAAGATGTCAACACTGCTTTACAACGGTGATTTTACCAACACCCGACGGAATCAGCACAATACCAAACTGGCCTGTGTAGCTGACTTGAACATGGATCTGCCGCTATCGCACATCCATGCACATATCTCCTCGTGAAGGAATACTCTCATTTGGATATGAAAGAAGGGGCTTAACACGGGACAGAGAGATATCCACTCGTCCAGAAAACACAGGGATCACCAGTGTTAATGGTCGCGGCCCACTAGTTAAACTAAAATGGCTTCAGACCAAGGTCTTCCGTCGTCTAGGAGACTGAACAAAGGACCCTAGCCTGGGCCCGGTTTTCATAAACATTGTCAATTAGTCCCCATAGCACTAACAGACAAGTGGAGCCTGCCAGCAAAACACTACTCACCCAACCTGGAACGCACCGCTTCTCACAACAGCGGCGCGCCACTACAGTCCCTGCACCGCCGGAGGGTTTCACTCCGTCCAGCCGCATCAAAGAAGACTGTAGCTGGGAGGTATGTAGCGGCGTGAACCCCCAATACGAAACCGGTGGAGTTTGTGGAATGATCACCATCTTCCAGACACTCCAGTACGAAGACAATATCGCCGTATTTTCTCGTTTTAAAATAGTGAGAGAGAAAATAAAGATATGATGTCAACGTATTCTCCTTATTCTCCTTTCCTTAGAGCAATATTTTTCTCCACGTCAAGTGGGCATATGAGCAACACGTTGCTTGTGATGAAATTTGCGAAGGAGATGAGACCCTCACCACCCCAATAACAGCCTGTTTCAGCTGCTGAGGTCAGGCAGACGCCTGCAAATCCCAGCTACTAGGACAGAGCGGCTTAGGCTCAGCTTCTTCCACCAGGCCATCAGAGCCATGAACAATGTACATTGAGTGCTCAGAACATTGAACTGTCCACACACAAGCACACATGAACACACACACGACACGCACACTGTGCACGCTCACACACGAGCAGCCACTTAACACTTTAACATGAGCGGGCACACACTCATGTCGCACACACGCACACTTATGGCCAAAGGAAAGGACACTTTAAATTAGAATAACAGGAACAGTGTATTGCACTACCAAAGCTAACTAGCATGTCACACATGCGCTGTAAATAACTATGTACAGATACCGAGATGTCACTCCATGTTACCTGCTATCTGTTACTGCACAATGTTGTTTCTTCTTTTGATTCTATTATATGTACCACTGTATTGCACATCGTTGCGGGCAAGACCACCCGCATTTCATTGTATACCTGTATGCCGTGACAATTAAAACTCTTGACTTGACTTGACTTGTGTGGCCCATCCCTGCTTATGTAGGTAAGCGGATGGGGGTGTGGCCAGATGAATGCTGGCATTTAAAGGTACATTTGAAATTTATTCAGTGTGCATACGCTGAAGCGAGATTATGCATGAAACGCTGAGCGTGAGCTAGTGTGGAACAGAACTGGTGAACACGAGGATTTAACTGGTGAACATGAGGATTTAACTGGTGAACACGAGGATTTAACTGGTGAACATGAGGATTTAACTGGTGAACAAGATGATTAAACTGGTGAACAAGAGGATTTTGACCTTTCCTGCACATTTTAACTGTTTTTCTTTTTACTTATTTTATTCCAGAATGTATGTTTGTAAGTGCGAATAACAATAAACAAATAAACAAATAAACAAATAAACAAACAAGAGGATTTAACTCTTTTGAACAAGATATTAAATATATATATTTTTTAATGTAGTTTTAGTTTCCAGAGTGGGTTTGCTATTTCTAGTTTAGTTTTTTTTATCGTTTAACATGTTTACGCTTTTATTAGTTTCAGTTAATTTTTTTTTGCTTTTGTAATACTGGGGTATTTGTCAGTGGCAAGATTCAAGAAGTTCAGAATCTGTGTTGTTCAATACAAACTCAACACTGTGTGAAGGAAAATTACTCGCGGTCACGTAGACGTCTCGATGAACATAATACACCAAGATCTCCTCACTGTCATGCATCTCTCTCTCTCTCTCTCTCTCTATCTCTCTCTCTCTCTCTCTCTCTCTCTCTCTCTCTCTCTCTCTCTCTCTCTCTCTCTCTCTCTCTCTCTCTCTCTCTCTCTCTCTCTCTCCAGGTGTGGTGAGTCAGGCCATCAGCTGTTTACTATCCAATCAGCCCTGCCATAAAAGACTGCACAACTCTTCCACCAGATCGTAGACTTACATCCCGTTAGTCGAGTCCTCTGCCTTTTCCATTGAGATACCAGTTGATATGCTGTGCTCTGTCTTGTTTGAGTTGTTACTTTGTTTTTGTGAACCTCCTGAATACCCCGCTTGGTGAACCTCCTGTCTGGTGAACCTCCCGCCTGGTGAACCTCCCGCCTGGTGAACCTCCCGCCTGGTGAACCTCCCGCCTGGTGAACCTCCTGCCTGGTGAACCTCCTGACTACCTCTTTTATTCCATTTAATTTTCTTGTTTAGTTTACCCCTATTCCTAGAATTCCCCTGTTCTAATATTTTGTATAAATAAATGTACCCGCATTTGGGTTTTACTCTGCTCATTCTGTGTCTGTGTTTGGGTTCTGGCTCGTTACACTCGCTGTGTTGACACATTTGACCAATGTGGTTAGTTTAGTTATTTTCTGTTTTTTTCCCTTCCATTTCTCTCCCGAAAGTCTAGTTTGTTGTTTTCTCTCATTTCGGTTAACTACAATAACCTCCACCTCGCACCCATCTTGTGACCTCACCGTCATGGCCCCCCTCAGTCAGAGGTGAGTGTGTTGTGACCTCACCGTCATGGCCTCCCTCAGTCAGAGGTGAGTGTGTTGTGACCTCACCATCATGGCCTCCCTCAGTCAGAGGTAATGTGAGTGTGTTGTGACCTCACCATCATGGCCTCCCTCAGTCAGAGGTGAGTGTGTTGTGACCTCACCATCATGGCCCCCCTCAGTCAGAGGTGAGTGTGTTGTGACCTCACCATCATGGCCTCCCTCAGTCAGAGGTGAGTGTGTTGTAACCTCACCATCATGGCCTCCCTCAGTCAGAGGTGAGTGTGTTGTGACCTCACCATCATGGCCTCCCGCGTGGTCAGAGGTAATGTGAGTGTGTTGTGACCTCACCATCATGGCCTCCCGCGTGGTCAGGTGAGGCAGCAGCATGTCGTCCTGCATGATGTAGCAGGACATCTTCCTGAAGTTGCTCAGGTTGCGCCGCCGTCCGTTCACCAGGATCTGACCCTTCATCCCCGTCTGCCTGCTCAGACAGACCGGCTTATAGTTACATATATATATATTTCCACCCATATGTACTTTTCTTTTCTGTACTCCAAGTTTGCCATCCAACCAGAGTGTAACAGTAAAGTGCAATATACAATGTACAGGTGATTAAACTGGGTATAAAATATATATAAATTAGTACTACCGAGTATTAGTGCTAATCAGATGCATGTACAGAGTTCTAACATTAATATGCACTAATATTGACACAGGTATAAAGACACTGGTAGTAAGTCGTACTGGCTATAGATATAGGTATAGTATATCTACAGATGTGTAAAAGTTATTCAGTATGCAGGCATGTAGAAAGATATATATATATATATATATATATATATATATATATATATATATATATATATATATATATATATATATATATATATATTACACAGTGAGAATACAAATTAAAAATAATATATACAGCATTATTTTGCATGCTATCATACAGAGTTGTATGGGTTATATGCAGGTATATAAGTAGGTATATAGAAGGATTATTATACAGGTATATTTGACATATATATACAGTATGTGTGTAAAAAGCCTGTTCAGTCCAGCCGATCCCAGCCCAGAGAAGGACTCACCTGTATCCAGCCAGGATGTTCATCAGGGTGGACTTCCCAGCTCCAGAGGGCCCCATGATGCCAACCAGCTCCCTGTTGTTGAATCTCCCCGAGACACACTTGAGCAGCTCTTTGTAGCCTGAAGAAGAGCAACAACCAACACAACCAGTCACAATACTACACAAATCAAATCAAATCAAATCAAATTTATTTGTAAGGCCCGACAACACACGTTAATGTTCCCATGTGTTACGATTCCTGGAACGTTTCGTTGGCATGACCAGGGGCGGATTTAGGATCGTAGGAGATCCGGGGCTTAGCCCAGATAGATTTTTTTTACTTATACCACCACATTGAAAGTGTTAATATGCATCTTTGTTTACGGTTTGATTATCACTGATACAAAGTAAAATAGTGCAGTGCAATAAAATAGTTAGTAAAATAGAATAAAATAATGCAATAGTGCATTGCAATAAAATAGTTATCATCGTATTTTTTCGGGAGGCCGGTAAGGAGTGCATTACAGTAGTCGAGTCGGCTTGAGATAAAGGCATGGATCTGGTTTTCAGCATCCTTTTGATTTATAAATGGCCGTACTTTGCTATGTTTCTAAGGTGGAAGAATTAAGTTTTTGTCAACTTGTTGATTGTGATTTAAAGCTTAGGTCTGAGTCTACCATAACACCAAGACTTAACTCACTCAAATACAGTTAGCAGCTGGATAGACTACAGATGGAAATTAGCTTCTGCTAAATCTGGTGCAAACATATTTTCATGTAACAATGATTAATTGTCAAAAAAATATTATATATTTTTTTCTTTTTTCTTTTTGGAAAATAGATTCAGGGCTTTTCAGAAAACATTCGGGGCTTGAGGAAACTCAAAACCCACCTATACCGCCTGGCCTTCCCTGACTCACTTTGACTCTTGCCTTGCTTGTTGACATGTTGTTTTGTTTCCTTTTCTATCCGTTGGTTGTTTTTATTTTCTGTTTATTCTATACTTTTCTTTGTTCTTAGCTATGTAAAGCACTTTGATTGATGTTAGGCAGGGACTACAGATGAAAACTAGCTCATTAGCTCATTCTGGCACATTTACATTGATGTGGAAACTGAAGATGTTGATTAATGTGCACTGTCCCTGGGTAATTTTTTTTAAATAAACGTAAACTTAAACTTGTCGCCTTGGATAAGAGCGTCGGCTAAATGACAAAATGTAAAATGTAAGCGGCGTGTGTTACCTCTTCTCTGCCAGCAGGGGCCCTGGCGGATGGTGTAGGAGAGGTCGGTGAACTCCAGGTCCACGCCGGAGCGGCGGGGTAGGTGGGAGAAGCGCTGGGCCTCCGTGATGTGGTTCTCCACCTTCTTGAGGTGTGTGAGCAGGGGCTCCTGGGGGGGCTTGGGGGTCTCTTCCATGGGGATGGTCACGGAGGCGACCGGCCCCGGCGGCTCCAGAGACCTCTCAGCCATGTCGGCAGATGCTGCGGGGAGGAGGAGGACCACACGTTAAATCAAATCAAAACGGGGTGCCCTCCGGGAGGGGGGGGGGTGCGAGCTGGAGCATAAGTGTGTAGGTTTTTAGATAACAGGTATTAAGGGTATATCCTATATATGACAATTAACTAAAATGTGATTTCATTGGATGTGCACTGTCAACTAATGCTTGTGTATCTTATCGTGTGTTGTCATGTTTGTTTATATGTTTGTTTAAAAAAAATTATAAAAAAATAAAATACAAAAAAACGGGGTGCCCTCGTGGCGCACCGCATAGTGCCTCGCACACCTACGCGGCCGTCCCGGGTTCACCTCCCGCTCCCGGTGACATTTGTTGCATGTCTTCCCCCGCCTCTTCTCCCGCTCATCCTCTCCTCCTCTGTCGGTCATGTCTGACCATGAAAAGCAATAAATGCAAAAAATCAAATCAAATCAAATGTATTTTTAAGGCCCGACAACACACGTTAATGTCCCCATGGGCCGGACACGTCTTCTTTAAACAAGTCAAGAAGAAACATCACAATAAATCAAGAACAAAACAAAAACACTCCCAGACATACCCACGCGAAGGTACGGAAAAACTCACTAAAACCTAGCAATAGGAAAGAATGCATGCACCACAGGCAATGTGGAGGAGAGAAACCTTAGAAGGGCCGTTCAAGGGGGGATCTCCCTTCTTAGATGTCGGTGATAGTAGTGTTGCAATAAAACAGGCAAAACAGTGTAATGAAAAACCTCTTAACGTTCCTGCAAATTTAGCATAAAACACTCATCAAATGGCATACCCAAAGTCAATCGAAAGCTATTCCTGAACCATTTGTAAGGGGGGGGGGGGGGGGGGTGAGATGGAGTGGCCTGTGGGGGTGGCATCCTCGTCACCATGCATGGCGGTAAGAGTGGCACGTGGGTTGTTTGTGTTTTCCTTCGGTCATGGCGTGCTTTATCAGGGGATGTGTCTTGGATGGGGATGTGGTGGAGATTGATGTGTGGGGTGTTTGAGGGACTGGCTGTTCCGGGGGGGGGGGGGGGGGGTTCACATGCCTTCGAGCAACACTGTACTTATTGTACTTGTTTTATACATATTCTTATGTCTGCATTTTATACATTGTTTTTATTCTGTTGACTGTATGCTGATTTTATGCTATCTTCATTTTGTGCTACTTGCTGTGAGGCACTTTGGGCTGCAGTCCATGTGTGAAGGGTGCTATATAGATAGAGTTGTTATTATTTATTATTATTATATTGTATAAAAATGTATGCATGAAATTTCTGTAAGACTCGACGACATTGAAAATGAGGGTGACCTCAATTGTCCTTTTCGAGAATAAATAAAGGTTTGAATTGAATTGAAATGAACATGCAAGTCTGCTCTCTTTTGAAAGACTTTTTCTAAACTGACGCTCATTGGCTGTTTGGTCTTATAACCCGAGAGTGGAAGCACGTAATAGGTCAAGCAGGGTGTAAATCAAACGGCGAAACGGTGGCCATTTTAGCTTTCAAACGATGTGCTGCTTCAGATATACCAGGGGCGTAATTATGGCGGGGGACATGGAGGACATGTCCCCTGCATGGTTTCAGAAGGCAGTTATTGTCCCCCGCACTTTTTTACCGTCCAAAACAATGTTACACGATAATAAACGGAGACGTGACGTGGCACTAGGACCACACGGAAAACGGCTGCTTGTTCCCTCTCTGAGGGTCTTTAAATACAAAGACAAGTAGCCAGGTGAGTACGTGACGAGGGACGAGCCATTGGCTTGTGACAAAATCATCTAATTTGCATGTCATTTGTGACGCGCGCTGCCGCGTTGTAGTTGAACACCAGACAGAGGTGGCTGCTCTTTGTCTCAGAATAAACAACCAAGCCGCTACCTGTCTTTGCATAACAATAGCTCAGGCCAATGTATCGTCGCAGCCAATGTAAATGGATCAAGCAAATATATTTGGCCTATCTAATCAGGGTCTTCAAATATGATGTCTGGGGGCGCATACACAGTGAAATGAGAGTGCTGGCCATGCCTGCTTTTTAGATAATAAATAGCGCGATATATCTCTCTCTCTCTCTCACACACACACACCGCAGTACGCACATTCCGAGACTCGCGCAGCGTTCTGACTTGTCATAAGTGAATTGTATAGAAACAACTCACCAAAATGTACTATTGTACAACTGATTTTTTTTTTTTAAATCTATGAAACCCCCCCTCCCCCACCTCCCGCGACCTTACAACTATACGTAGCACCGGCCGCAACAGCCACCCTCCCTCCTTGCCATACCTTGGCTTTTACTGAAACTACGCCACTGTGACCACGCCCCCAAATGTGTCCCCTCCACAATTGAAAACAAAATTACGCCCTTCAGATACTAAAACAATTGGACGCCGACAGACGAAGGTAAATGTACTGTGACGTGGGCATCACACATTCGTCTAATAAATCAAATCAAAATCAGGTTCCTACTTCCTGCACACTATCTCTTTTACTTTTCTACGACTACCTGATTAAAGGTGCTATAGAGATGACATTCGGCTACGAATTGCCTATACTTATTTTTTATTTTTTGTAGGTTTTTATAGGTTTTTACTACCGGGCAGTCCGGTAGAGAGAGAGAGAGGAAGAATGGGAGATATATTATATTCAGATCTAATTTTATTGCCTATATTTATGTCTTTCTACTATTACCGTGCCCATACCTGTACCTCCCCTCCCTGCTATGACGCCCGAATTTCCCCAAGGAGATCAATAAAGGAATATCTTATCTTATCTTAACTCTCTTAGATGTCACACAGCATGTCATTTATCCAATCAGGTGCGTTCCACATGGGGGACATGGGAAGTAGGGAGGAGATACCTGCAACATGTGAACAACAACATTAATTTTGGACCCGCAAAGATTGTTGAAATGATCAATTCATTAATCAATCATTTTTGGTTTCACTAAATGGTAAATAGTGCATTTATATAGCAGCTTTTGTCCAAAGCACCTTACCATTTTGTAGCTCACATTCACCCATTCAACTGACAGCGGGGACGACCATGCATGGTGCCAACATGCTCGTCTGGAGCAATTAGGGGTTAAATGTCTTGCTCAAGGACATTTCGAAACACTACTCTGGAAGAGCGGGAATCGAACCGAGAACCTTCCGATTACCGGCCACTCTACCTCCTGAGCCACTGTCAATTGCACCATGTGAAGTGAAAAAAACTACATTTGAGACGGGGGAGATTTTTAAATCTATTTGAAATATAATGGTCAACCAAGGTGCAGGGAAAGGATTGACTTGTTTCCAATGACGGTTTGAAGATGTGAGTTAACCACAAAACATGAGACCCCCAGCTACATTCCACAGATTCCAGTCATGGGATGTTTGCTTAAAATTGCCATAACCTAGCCGCATCTGCACCAGCCAGTACCTGGCACATCTGAGAACATCCAAAAGCTGCTAGGGCAGCAGCTGGAATCGCATAAACCTTCAATGTATTCAGCTCCTACACGTATCACATTATATGAGTAGGCTATGTACCAACATCTGATATCAAACAAACTACCACCACTGATGCTGAACAGCGCCACAGACCCATCCATAATCAGAAACAATCACCTCAGTAAGACAGATGGAAGTTTGCTTGCTTGTGTCTTTTTTCTTACCTGCCCTGCTCCTCAGCCAGGCAGCAATACTAAGCTCCGCTTAACGCAATTTATACAAATGGAAGTAATGATTACGCCGTAACGAATCATTACAAAAATATACCGTTAACTGGAATATGTTGTTTCTTTACACATGTTGGATTATGTAATTGGTTTGTCATGACAAACCAATAAAAAATCGCGAATTAACCGGTGGCTACAACAACACACAGGCCAATCAGAGCAACGCGGAAGGGCATGTTGGTTGCCGAAAGTATTCAGGCCCCCCCACCCCCCACCCCTGTTTTTGAACATTGGGAGAACTACAAATGGGGATAGTCATAGAAACAAAACCACACCAACAACCCAAGACGTGCAGGCATGATTCACTCCAGTCTTGAAAAACCTGAATGAGCGTATTTGATTCCAAGAGATCGTGTGTAGAGTGGACCGATAGGGCGGGGATGCCACGGCATACACTTGACAATGGTTGCATTGTTTCTTTTAAAACTCGTAACAATATTAGCTTATTAACCAACAATGGCGTCACCCGGCCCCGGGCCCTTTTACATTCATACAAAAAAAAGTGTGTAACACGCTAATAAAGGTTTTTAAGCAAAGTTGCGAGCTGTCTTCCGCCCCTTCATCTCAGGAGACTAGCAGCTGAAAACGTCATGCATTTATCGGCGGGGTGTAGGCAACATGTCGGTGCTACAGACTATTATCATTATTCGGCCTACGTGTTGATTCAGAGCATGTCATGATAAACCTAAAGTGACTTAAAAGTCATTGCATCTTGCTCATGCAAAATCAGGGCCGTAGCCAGGGTTTAGAAATTAGGGAGGTCCATTTATTTTTTTGGCCCAGACCGGCCCACCATAATCGGTCGGACACCACCCACCAGTACACCATCCTTGCGGTCCCCTTAAATATGTGTACCTACTGTAGTATTCCCCCAAACCAATACAAAGCTGGGTAGTAAGTGCCATAGACAAGTGGACCAGTGTACTCACTCGCTCTTGGCTGAATCTTGTTTTGAGTGGTGAAAAAACGCTTCATCATAGCAGGCTCAGGATGGGCAAAGTAGTCTATAGCCTGTTCATCCCTGTCTCTCTCCTCCACAACCTGGCTTGACTAGACATAAGGAGAGAGAGATGATTACAATTAAGGCGAGACACCCCAGGTGAATAGGCAAATATACTTTTTTTTGTTGATTTTGAGATTTTGTTATATTTTGCTTCCTAAACATGTCTTCTATGAAACTAGTGACAATAAAATGTCAATAACACACATTTCGTTTTTTTTTTTTACTTCATTTTGCCTTATTGCATCCATAAATGTGCACATATTTAATGGTGAAGTGCCTCATTTGCATATATAAACATAAAATTCAGAAAACTTGCAATATATTTTTTCTTAGTTTATATAACAAACTGGGAAAGTTTCATAGTGATATCTATTCAAATATGTTTTGCCTATTAGGGGGTACTACACTGTACTACACTGTTTGTAGCCTGTGTGTAGTTCTGTTCAGTTCAATAACATCATTATTATTATTATTATTATTATTATTATTATTATTATTATTATTATTATTATTATTATTATTATTATTATTATTATTATTATTATTATTATTATTATTATTATTATTATTATTATTATTATTATTATTATTATTATTATTATTATTATTATTATTATTATTCAGTTATCAGGCATGTGTTTAGGTTGTCTATTACTAATGGTTTGATTAGGTATTGTGTTTGTAAATATCTGTTTAAAAAAAAGTATGGCATTTTACAATACAGAACTTTGAAGGCGTTTTCCCAAAAATGAGTTTTAATGAGTTTTTCCTCATACTCTGAGCCAGAAATCTCCACTTTAGTAGCACTCACATACACCAAACCTTCCAGTTCTATTCATATCTATGTTCTGAAGGTATTTACAGAAGGGTTTGTTGATATCGCATTCATACCCTGATTTATATCACATTCTATTCCTAAAAACATGGCGAAATATGGAATTTTACCATAAAAAATTTACTGAATGGAGTATTTTCTGATTTATGGAGTGATAAAGAGATATCCAAAATCCCCTCTGTAATAACCTTTGGCTCTAATATGTCAACAAAATGAAACTATAATTTTGAAAATGGCTTTATCCAATGTTCAGATTTCTGTCCTGGAATTATATGCAAATTAGTGCATATTTAAGTAGATCATGCCTCATTTGCATATTTAAACATACAATTTCAGAAAACTTGTAATACAAAAAAGTCTTGTCTTAATATAAGTAATCAACTGGGGAAGTTTCATTGTGATATCTATTAGTTAAATATTTTACCCTATTCACCTGTAGTGTCTCGCCTTAACTGGTACATTCAGGTCCAGAATTTTTGGAATTCCCCGACAAAGATGTGCAAAAAGCTGTACAATTTAAGCAATACCATACTGGCAATGAGCAAATAGTTGTTTATTCAATTAGCTGTTCCATCTTATTTCATTTGACTACTCAGTTCATACAGATTTCAAGTATCCAAATATCAATGATGAATATTGCATAAGGTTTACACAGTTAATAGATCACCTTTTTGTTTTATATTAATTGGATAACATCTGATCTGAGGTAAGGAATCTATTTTACTAGTCTTGGGGTAATCAGAGCTTTTTTCACAGATATATCAACGTGTCCCATATGTGTGTGTGTGTGTGTCTGTGTGTGCTCGTTGATCAGGAAATGAGAGAATATACTTTTCAGATCGCTTCTATAACGTGCATAAGTACACATATACTATCGATAATCTAGCATTTATTTGAAAACGATTCATAAATAGGCCGAAAAATGACAACGTTTTTGTGTATGCTAAAATATTCCAGTAAATGCCGTTTATCACGGAATCTATATATTTTCCTAAAAAATGAGGGCTTTTCAAAATGCTATAAAACGGAAATGACCTGATTAAAAAATAATCAGTTTTGACAATGTTGACTGCAAACAAGTCATTGATAAGCAACAGGCAGATTAGACACATAGCCATAATTTAAGACAGAGATTATGCGTTCACAACGCTATCATTGAAGTGGGTGCTGGCATTTAACCACGTTTTACCATGTTCACCAGTGGTAATCAAAGTGTTAATGAATGCTTTTAGGTGATATCCTCAGGAATACAAATTGGTCAAGATAATTCGTTTTTATGATGTGTTTTTAATTTCCAAATACAAATCTAATCAAATCAAAAAAGCAGTTTTTGCAGTTGAGCTACAGGTGTTGTATATTATACAGCCTTTTCATGCATCTTTATCAAGGGAACCCTTATCCTAATGATTTTTTAAATAATATTATGATGATACGATATGGACCTAGTAGTTGGGTCATCTGTGGCACTTCGTTTCTCAATGGATTTGTCATCTAGGAGGGTTAATAAACAAATTTAGCCGGGTGTATTTAAAAAAAAAAGGCGGGGACTATTTGTGAGAGACCAAAATCCAAAATGGCTGCCGTGGAAGTTAACTTTTTAATGGTTTGACCTACAATGATGCACAATACATGGTACCAGCCCCCTCTCAGTCATGTACCAGCCCCTCTCAGTCATGTACCAGCCAGCCCCCTCTCAGTCATGTACCAGCCAGCCCCCTCTCAGTCATGTACCAGCCTCCTCTCAGTCATGTATACCAGCCCCCTCTCAGTCCTGTATACCAGCCCCCTATCAGTCATGTACCAGCCTCCTCTCAGTCATGTATACCAGCCCTCTCTCAGTCATGTATACCAGCCCCCTCTCAGTCATGTACCAGCCCCCTCTCAGTCATGTACCAGCCCCCTCTCAGTCATGTATACCAGCCCCCTCTCAGTCATGTACCACAGCCCCCCTCTCAGTCATGTACCACAGCCCCCTCTCAGTCATGTACCACAGCCCCCTCTCAGTCATGTACCACAGCCCCATCTCAGTCATCTACCAGCCCCCTCTCAGTCATGTACCAGCCCCCCTCTCAGTCATGTACCAGCCCCCCTCTGTCATGTACCAGCCCCCCTCTGTCATCTACCAGCCCCCTCTCAGTCATGTACCAGCCCCCTCTCAGTCATGTACCAGCCCCCTCTCAGTCATGTATACCAGCCCCCTCTCAGTCATGTATACCAGCCCCCTCTCAGTCATGTACCAGCCCCCTCTCAGTCATCTACCAGCCCCATCTCAGTCATGTACCCCAGCCCCCTCTCAGTCATGTACCAGCCCCCTCTCAGTCATGTACCAGCCCCCTCTCAGTCATCTACCAGCCCCATCTCAGTCATGTACCCCAGCCCCCTCTCAGTCATGTACCAGCCCCCTCTCAGTCATGTACCAGCCCCCTCTCAGTCATGTAAAACAGCCCCCCTCTCAGTCATGTACCACAGCCCCCTCTCAGTCATGTACCACAGCCCCCTCTCAGTCATGTACCACAGCCCCATCTCAGTCATGTACCACAGCCCCCTCTCAGTCATGTACCACAGCCCCATCTCAGTCATGTACCAGCCCCCTCTCAGTCATCTACCAGCCCCCTCTCAGTCATGTACCAGCCCCCCTCTCAGTCATGTACCAGCCCCCCTCTGTCATGTACCAGCCCCCTCTCAGTCATCTACCAGCCCCCTCTCAGTCATGTACCAGCCCCCCCCTCAGTCATGTACCAGCCCCCTCTCAGTCATGTACCAGCCCCCTCTCAGTCATGTACCAATTTCATAAATCTTCCTTTTTTTCTCTCAAACTAAATGCTCAATTTGGATAAAGTGATTCATCTGATTAAATTAGTATTTTTTCTTTTATTAAATCAACTTTCCAGCCCCATGTCAACTGTCAAATGATGTCAACTGTCAACTTGAATTAACATTCGGTATTCAATATGGTCTGGTATAAACATTCAGTATTGAATATTGTCTGATTCAATATTAACATTCAGTATTGAATATTGTCTGATTCAATATTAACATTCAGTATTCAAGTAGAACAGCTAGCTAGCCGTTGTGGACACTCACCTTTCCACAGCAAAACGGTAGGCAATGCACCTTGGTTGAGAAATGCAGGCTTCAATCTATGTTGTTTAGTCTATCTGTTCAGTTCTGTGCAGTACTGTTCAGTACTGTTTCAAGATACACAATGAGACTTCTGAGAGAATTGTTGAATAGATACACAATAGATACACAAATGCATCATACTGTGACATCATAAATGTTCTAGAATGTTTGATTATGACATCGTACTGTGACATCACAAATGTTCTTGAATGTTTGATTATGACATCATACTGTGACATCACAAATGGTCTAGAATGTTCTATTATGACATCATACTGTGACATCACAACGGAACATACATACATTAGTACACTGCGTACACTGCATAGTATTGTATATTATATGGTAACTCAGAACATTGTACATATGTCTATACCGAACACTGTGACCTCATTTTCTTCTTCTAAATTACATGCTATACTATGTTATTTGATACTATCTTGTCTAGCACAGTCTCTGGAGCGTAACAGTAAGAAGCATTTTGTATGAAAGTATTCTGTACTTCTGTATGACAACTATTAAAGAAACTTGAAACTTGAAACTTGAACATGTTTGAGTGCCATTTGAATAATATAAATAATATGTTTGGTAAGGCTGCCCCTGAAGCCTGTTTTTGGGATTCAAACTTTGTCAGGGTTCTTCGAACGGACCTTCGAACCTTAGTTTTTAATATGAAAAATAAATAAAAATAATTATAATTTTTTTATAATTTTTTATTATATATCCTCAAACTAAATCCTCAATTTGAATAAAGTGATTCAAACTTCGTCAGGGTTTTTCGAACGGACGTTCGAACCTTCGTTTTTAATTAAAAAAAATTAATAAAAACCTTTTTTTATATATTTTTTTAGTTCATTTTTTTATCCTCAAACTAAATCCTCAATTTGAATAAAGTGATTAATCTGATTAAATGAGTATTTTTTCTTTTATTATTTTGTTAGTGATGTAATCAAAAATAACACTTGGAACAAAAAAAATCGATAATATACGATTGGTAAACACTGATTAACCAAAACACTTAAAAGAAAACGTATTATAATAACATGTGGTTGACACGTCTTTATCGTTGCTATTGTAGATAACTGTGGCAATTCTAGAGTTAATACATGTACATTTTGTATTCATTGATAACCCAAAAAAAACATTATATACTTGAGGAGAGAATGTGTATATCTGTGTTTTAACTTTGTGTACACACTTACCGCCCATAATGGGAGTAGGCATTGCCGTCTGGGAGAAATGCGAGGCCCTGTGCGAGTTTAAACGCGAGAGAGAGAGCGAGAGAGAGCAAGAGAGAGAGAGAGAGAGAGAGTGAGAGAGAGAGATAGAGAGAGAGAGAGAGAGAGAGAGAGAGAGAGAGAGAGAGAGAGAGAGAGAGAGAGAGAGAGAGAGAGAGAGAGAGAGAGAGAGAGAGAGAGAGAGATCCACGGCGTCAGGTCCAAGAGGAAGGAGACGACCGTGGAGAAAGTTCACCAGTCCCATCATGATATTGTCCCCCCCGTTGGGATGAACTTGGGAGTCTGTTCCTAGTTTATCTGCCACACGTTAGCACTCGATAACGTAGCTAACGCTAGCTAGCTAGTGTTAGCTAACGCTAGCTAGCTAGGTTAGCTAACGCTAGTTAGCTGTCCCTGCCTTTAGCTAAGCTACTAGCCGACATAGCTATAGCCTGACTGAACATTCTAACACGCAACAACTTTCATCTTCAGTCCATCTGCCGAACGTCCTCTTCGTCTTGGCATAACCTAATCACTATACTTGGTATTGATAAGCTTACGGCACGCTGCGTTGTTTCTTCTGCTCCGATGCTGCACATTTGGTTTTCAAAACTAGGATGCTCTGCCTCTTGGCCAAGAC
The DNA here is from genome assembly GCF_963971535.1 of Notolepis coatsorum. Lineage (NCBI taxonomy): Eukaryota > Metazoa > Chordata > Actinopteri > Aulopiformes > Paralepididae > Notolepis > Notolepis coatsorum. The sequence goes on from NC_140172.1 coordinate 142,136,220, forward strand.
ATCCACTCGCTCCTGTGGATAGCGCCGAATAGACCCTGTACCTGGCTGTACCCCCTCCCCTCGTGGATAATACCGGTCTTCTTCACATCTCTCTACCGACTACCAGACCGACGCCAACCAGCTCCCCCTAGTGTTAGTCCTCCCACGATGCTTTGCACAAAAGTAATTGAATTAAACCAATAGTATATCTGCAGAGCCGCAGAGCCCGGAACACTATCCTACAAACGTGTCTAATGTGAAATATATAAGCATGTAAGCAAAACTAGATTTTAGGTCTGTGATGGAAAGTGATTGTTAACATTCTATTTATTTCGATTTTTAACAAAATGTGTATTTTAGCAGCTTTAGGGGCTACAGGCGTGTAGTTCACCAGTTTGATAAGAATCTATTATTTGGGAAACACTACAGAAAATACTGTTACTGTTGTAGTGGGGAGTTTAGGAGAGGTGTAGGATTCAAGCGCAGGACAGTGGAGGGTGAGAGAGACGAGGCACGAGTCGACGTTGCAATTGACAAGTTTTACTGGAGTAGCAGTAAACAAGGAACATTACAAGGGAAAACAAAACCGAACTCAAAACACGGGAAACCAAAACCTCAGCCAAGCTGGAAAACGTGGACTAGAAATACAGGAACGGACTGACGAGGAAATACAGGATAACAAGGCTTTCATGAAGGATAAGCAGAGTAGCACAACAGGATAACACAGGGAGCATCACGGGGGGAACACAAAGGTAGGTAGAACAGCACGGCAGGATACAGGGGTAGAAAGGACAATAGCGCAACACTGGTAACAGGGGAGCGGCACGTATAAATACAGATACTAATTATATTTGACAAGGAACAGCTGGGGGCTGACAGGCTAGGACACATGAATAATAATACAATGAATACAAGAGGACTAGACTAGAACAATATTACAGGGACAGAAATAATACAACAAGACAAGGACACTAGACTAATAGGCAGACATCTGAACATACTGGGGAGCACACAGGACCGATAACAAATACAAGGGGAACACATTAATACACACAGTCAATAAGCTCCAGACCAGTGGTTCTCAAACTTTTTACACCAAGTACCACCTGAGAACGTAGCTGGCTCTCCAAGTACCACCATATGACCGGCGTTAAAATACAGTCTATTTAGCTATGCACAGTTCACGCAGGAGGCAAATGTATTCCTAATACCATTATTTATTGTTAACTTTTGTCAGACACAGCCACAATGTACAAAGCACTAGAACTAGCAAACGCTTCCACACAACTCATACAATGCAAGGGGCATTGAGAACATAATAACTAACATTCTCAAATGTACTTAATTCTCTCTCTATATCTCTCTCTCTCTCTCTCACACAGCAAGCAATTGTCCGTCATTCTCTCTCTCACACACTCACACACACACACACACACACACACACACACACACACACACACACACACACACACACACACACACACACACACACACACACACACGCACGCACGCACACACACACACACACACACACACACACACACACACACACACACACACACACACACACACACACATTTAGTTACAAAAACTTAATTTCCTGCATTCTGGTGCAGGAACTTTTGAATTTTTACCCTTTAAATGCCAGTGTTTGTGATGGGCATCACAAATTATTGTAAAAAATAAAAGAAAACACATATTCAATACATCTTTGAATGTTTACCCTTTAAATGCCCGTTTGTGTGATGGCACCACAAATTATTGTAAAAAAACCCACAAAAAAAGTAAAATATTTTCAATATATCAAATGCAAAGTACATTTTTCTGGGGGGGATTATTACAGGCTAGGCATGTGTCAATGATTAGCAGTGACACAGATTTTGATGGATTTTTTGTAATGTCAGATTTAACACCAACTCTTTTAAAAAAAAATCTAAAAATAAATGGTTATGATCAGGGCTGAAGTTGAATTAAAGATTTATGACTGTTTAGACTGCATTACTCTCTGTCACAGTGATCTCCTGGTTGTTCCCCACTTAGGTTATCTAACTATCGCGCCACCGCAACCAGAAACACTGGCCTGGCCTGCTTCTAAGTTCAGTGGCCTGACAAAAAGAAAAAAAAGAAAAAAATCTTTAATTTTTTTGCTTTTTTGTAAAAAAAAGTACCACCAGCAGTACCACCAAGTACCACTAGTGGTACGCGTACCACAGTTTGAGAACCACTGCTCCAGACAATGAGTAGGCAGTTCTGCAGTACCTAAATCAAATCAAATCAAATCAAATTTATTTATAAGGCCCGACAACACACGTTAATGTCCCCATGGGCCGTACAAGTCTTCTTTAAACAAGTCAAGAAGAAAACATAACAATAAGTCAAGAACAGAACAAGAACACCATAAGGTCCAACAAATTTAAAATAAATGCAAATAAATGAAAGAATGCAAGCACTCCCAGACATACCCCACGCAAAGGTAAGGAAAAACTCACTAAAACCTAACAATAGGGAAAAATGCTCCACAGGCAGTGTGGAGGAGAGAAACCTTAGAAGGGCCATTCAAGGGGGGATCTCCCTTCTTAGATGTCGGTGATAGTAGTGTTGCAGACTAACAGTTGGTAAGCATGCACTCAAGTGTGTAGTGAAACACAGATGAGTGCATGCAATAGCAACTGAACATTTTGAAAGATTAAAGATAGAGCTGATAGCGATAGCAACTGAACATTTTGAAAGATTGAAGATAGAGCTGATAGCGAATCTATTTGAGGCACAGGGGCGGCGCAAAGAGGGTCGCGTCCTCCCCGTCTTAATCACGGGACATTCAACACTCCGGTCATTGCTCAGGGACAGCCGGAGACAGGGAGATAGGGTGCGGCGCAGAGAGGGTCGCGAACTCCCCGACATCATCACGGGACGTCCGGCACTCCGGTCACCACTACGAGACCTCCGGAGACAGGAGGGCACGCAGAGAGGGTCGCATCCTCCCGGCCTTCATCACGGGACGTCCGACACTCCGGTCAGCACTCCAGGACAGCAACTCACAGGGGGACAGGGAGACGGGACAGTTCCCATGTTTGTGGTGCTGCAAAAAAGCAGACATGGAGGAAAATAACCGTCCTAACTAAACTAGACAGATTAATCTAAAGGTCAGTCCCCGACCAGGTGAGATCAGGGTAGGTTGAAGGAGAGAGAGAAAAGATGGGTCTTAAGCAGGGATTTAAAAGCTTCGACAGAGCAGGCGCCCCTGATGACGGCAGGTAATTTGTTCCACAGGTAGGGAGCGCGGTAGACAAAGGCTCTGTGGCCGGCGGATTTCTTTTTAACCCTAGGAATCGATAGAAGCCCCACATTTTGTGAGCGCAGAGCACGAGCGGGCGAGTATCGGGAGATGAGATCGGATAGATAGAGCGGTGCAAGCCCATTTAAAAAAATTTAGGTGAGGAGTAGCACTTTAAAGTCAGATCGGGCTTGAATAGGAAGCCAGTGTAGGGCGGACAAAACTGGTGTGATGTGATCAAATTTTCTAGTTCTAGTTAGTATCCGTGCAGCCGCATTTTGCACGAGTTGAAGATTTTTTATGCTTGAATTAGGTAGGCCTGAAAAAAGTGCATTACAGTAGTCCAGACGTGATGAGACAAAAGCATGAATCAGGGTTTCAGCATCAGCCAGAGTTAAAATGGGGCGAATTTTTGCGATATTACGAAGATGGAAGAATGCAATTTTGGTGACATTTTTTATATGTGCATTAAATGAGAGGGAGGAATCAAAAATGACTCAGAGGTTTTTTATGGTGGAGCTCTGGGATACATGACAGGTATCAAAGTTGAGGGAGATGTCCTGAAACAGGCCTCTGTGGTTTGGGGGGCCAACAATTAACATCTCAGTTTTATCTGCATTAAGAAGTAGAAAGTTTTGCGACATCCATTTTTTGACGGCAAGCAAGCAGGCTTCAAGGTTTTGTAGTTGGGAGGAATCATTTGGCTTAATAGGTATATATAATTGGGTGTCATCAGCGTAAAAATGAAAGTTTATGCCAAATTTGCGTATGATATCGCCGAGGGGTAGCATGTAAATCGAAAATAGCAAAGGGCCCAGGACAGAGCCTTGTGGGACACCACATTGCACTGGGAGGGTCTCAGAGAGGGTCTCAGATGTTAAATCATTATAGACCACGCAGTGTGTTCTATCAGTTAAATAGGATTTAAACCAAGCTAGTGCGAGACCCCGAATGCCAACATGATTCTCAAGCCGACCTAGAAGAATCGAGTGATCGATAGTGTCAAAGGCTGCACTGAGATCAAGCAATAAGAGCACAGAAGTGAGGTTTGAGTCAAGAGAGAGCAGTAAGTCATTTGTGACTTTGGTAACCGCCGTTACCTGCCCTCCCTCCCCCCTCTGAGATTAGAGGTGTGTGTGTGTGTGTGTGTGTGTGTGTGTGTGTGTGTGTGTGTGTGTGTGTGTGTGTGTGTGTGTGTGTGTGTGTGTGTGTGTGTGTGTGTGTGTGTGTGTGCACCTCGTCATAGTCGGGGCGGCGTCATGATCCGATTGAATGAGAAATAAATGGGTGTATCTTACGGGGAAGGGGGGGTGGGGCAGCATCAGAGGGTGGTTGTGTGGGAGTCAAATTCCTGACCAATCAGGCACCAGGAAGGCAATCATGGCTCCTCCCCTGACCGGTGGTTAACTCGGCAACCTATGGCGACAAGCGCTGCGATTGAATTGCGGCGTTGATGTGTCGGAGCCTGGCTGGAGTCTCAGTCCTGTATAGCTGTACATCTCAAGCATGCTTGTACTTGTTTGTTATCATATAGGGGTAATTCTGTTCATGTAACGTGTATATCGTATTGTACATAGTATTCTTGGGATAGTAACGGTGATATATAGAAATACTCCTAACCAAAACAAAAACTAGGAAATACCAAACACTCGGCCACCCGATAAAACACAAAAAGTCATCAAAGATTAAAACCCTCCCGCGCAGCATAAAATCCCAATAAGCGGTGATGGATATTGTATTGTATTATATGTGTGTGCAGGGCCGGACTGGGGAAATAATTCATACCGGGAGATATAGTGCGAAATATAGCCCCAATCAGGCCACTTTTTAAGCAAGGGGTCTGGGGGTCACCCACCAGGATTACTTTTTAAGCAAGGGGTCTGGGGGTCACCCACCAGGATTTTTTTTGTTACAAAGACTTCATTTCCTGCATTCTGGTGAATTTGAGTGCATGTGAATCACAAACTAATGACCCAACAATTGCTTAGTACAATGTACTGTTATGAACCTCAAATAAAACTGTTGTGGCACTAGTGGCAAGAGCACAACATATTTTTCTATTTACTATTATAATACAGTTAACCACTCTCTCCACCTATTCAAACAGAGCAAGAGCACAATACCATATTCACTTTACTGATGCACTACCCATCAACAGTTAAAATAGCCCTTTACACAAACATTAAATAACAATACTATAATAACAGTAGCCACTGCCAGAATAGTGACACGTGTATCGCGTGTGGTGAGCACACGCATGCATGCACAACGAAGACAGAAGATTGCGTTGTCTCAATCATTTTAACTATAAAATGAGCTCAAAGTATGAGCTCACTGACTGAAATTTCCAACAAAATGCATCAATTGTCAAATAATATTGATCACAACCTGTTCCACCCCAGGTGAAAATCTGCATAAAATGTATACCTAGGTAAATGGAATATTGCTCCACTTCTACAAGGGCTATTTGCATATTCTTGGTATCTAGGAACATCTATGGACCTCAATGAATGTATTCTCAGTGTCAGAAATATTGTGTCTATTACTAGGCTTGCTTAAATTTTGATGAAACAAAGGAAAATATGAATTATGATTTTTCTTTTCATCTTTGACAGTGAATAAAACCATGATAATAATGACCAAACTTAAAAAACTGCCACTGAGCTAATTCAGTACCCTCTTGAGATCATGTGTACAAAAGATCTAAGGAAATTAATAAAGGGAAGATGATAAAATTGAAGGTTTTGTATATACAGTACTGAATTCTCCCATCCGGACCAATGCAATTTGAAATATTATTATAGAATATAGAATATATGCTTATACATTACCTTATTATAGCCAATTCGCACATTTATATATATATACATATAGTATCTTTCAAATGGCCGAGTTCAATTTGGATATAGTATCACCAGGCATGCGTAATAATAACATATACAGATATTTAATGTAATCGACTGTACTTTTTTATTTCTCCCACAGTGTAATCATTCTGTAACTAATTTCAGATCTAATTATTCCTACATGATTACAATAGTGTGGAGAAACTGACTGCGTTTCAATATTTGTCAAAAACGTTACCTTTTGTAGCTTATTATCGCGAATCATAACAATTATTGATATGATTCCTTCAGAACGCCGAACTTTGAACGTCCATAGCAGACCACAGGAAGTGTAGTTTTGAGAAATTCCGACACTGGCAGATAGCTGGCGAGGCGATCTTCAAAATGGCCGCAAAAAACCTACAATTCCCATGGTTCAACATTTCCATTTCCGGTTCCGCGTCAAAAACGCGACTGAAAAATAAAACTTAAAATGATAAAAACTCACTTTTAACCTATTGCTAAACTATTGCCAACCTAACGTTTTACATTCTACATGTATTTGTGACATAGTAGTGATAATAATACTTGAAAACGTTTGATTTTAAAAACGCAAATTTATTGCATCACTCATAAAAATATTAATATATGATAATAATGTCAAAAAGGGGTCGGTACCGACCCCGTGGGGGGGAACAGGCTCTAGATGTTTTTGAGGAAATTAGAAAGGGAACAACAAATTAACCCTTGTGTCTGATCAGATTCTTATTTTTTTGATAACTTTGCAGTGATTATGTTTGTAGCCAATATATGTGGCAAAGGTGTGTAATCTTTGAATTATCTTGGAATTATTTTGACTTTCTCTTTCATAAATTGTTTATTCAACTTCAGCCCCAATCATAACCACCACATTATTGTTTTTTGTAATGTCAGATTTAACAACTCCTTTCAGAAAAGTGGGAGTATTTCATTTTTAATCTGAAGTTGAATCAAATATTTATGGAAAAGAAAGTGGGAAATTATTTCAACATATAATCTTTTTATGGCGTTTTTCAATTTAGTCCCCTAATATGGTAAGAGTATAACACTTTAGTTTTCAGACACAAGGGTTAAATTATTTATTTGTTTCTTGGCAGATTTAACATTGGGCTTATGACAGGGGAGATGATGCATGGCATGGTAACGTTAGCTAGCTAACATCCACATGTTTATTTGTATCATTGACTAACCTGCTGGTTCCTTGACCTTGGTGCAAGAAAACATTTGATAAATGTTGCCGGATTTAGCAGCATCTCCTGTAAGGGCCTTTCTTTTTCTTTGTTTTATCCCTCTCTCCTCCACCCTTTCTCTTTCTTCCACTGTCCATCTTGACATCAACGTTAATTGACTTTCGCTCTACTGTATCTCTCCCGAGTCCCTCACTACCTGGCTCACTGCCTGGCTGTTATTCTGCATCTCAGTGCCATCTGCCATTCCATTCGCCGCCTCTGCTGTTAATCAGTTGTATTGCCTGGTCCCGCCTCCACCAATCACAAGCGGCAGCACGGCTCCATTGTGTGTGTGTGATCCGCGTGAGGGAGAAAGTCAGATAGTTCTCCAACTCTGTCGCAGACAGTGAAATCCTGGTTGTTCCCCACCCACCTAGGTTATCTAACTATCGCGCCGCGCCGCCGCCACAACTAGAAACAATGGCCTGGCAAAAAAAGAAAAAAAAATTATAATAAAAAAGAAATTATACCTTTTTTTTTTTTTTTTTTTTTTTTTGTTATCTGTGAAGGCCAGGCCACCGGGAAAACTCCCGGTGCTCCCGATGGCCAGTCCGGGCCGCGTCTATTCTTTTACCAACGGATTTCCAGTTCCGCGTTCGCATTCTGCGATCTGATTGGTCACTGACGTACGCTAGTTCTGCCCCCCCGGTAAGTTCCCTACGCCAGTTACGCCCAACTCTAGGCGTGTTCGAGATTGATTTCGGCTCGCCCTGTCCAGCTCATTATAATGCGATGGCCGCGTGCAAAATTAGATTAGATTCAAATGTACAGCACACCATATACTGCTATAGTGGAATATACTATTCATATACCATAATGTATACCATCTTGTTGCGCGCTCCTGGCCACCGCAGCGCGCACGCACACACAACACACACTGCTTAATAATTCTGTCTTGTATCAATATATATATGTATATTGAGGCAAAACAGAATTATATATACAGTATATATTGAGGCAAAACAGACTACGCGTGTGTGTATGTGTGTGTGTGGGATACAGTATCAGCTCAGCTGCTGCGTCGTTAATGAACTATAGATTTATATGGAATTCGTTAATCTATCTAGCGATTGGGTTAACTGAGAGCCAGATTGCTTAGAGGAGTACTGTAGATAGAGCGGTAATGTTCAGATTGCTCATTTTTATTATCATTATAATTATTTAATTCCGTTGATAGAAACAGTCCGTCTGTAGAATCGACTTGAAGAAGCAATCACCATTTGTTCAGGGGGGTTGATATGTTATTTTGATATAAACTCCGACAGCATTCATTACTCTGATAAAAATAATTTGGTGTCTGACAGCTTGAGGTTTATCATGATGATATGATGATGATAACTTTATTTGAGGAGGAAGCTCTTGGTACCTTGGTACGTGTAAAAGCGTGTCCTTCCTTGAAACGAAGGACGGATTCAAGGATGAGTCATGTTGAGGACCAACACAGGATGATTCAAATGAATTCATTAATTGTACTGCCCATGAAATTGGCATTCATAGTCCTCTAGACTCTAGAGTCTAGTCTAGACTAGGCCTACAGATGAAACCCATGAATATAGAGGTGCTTCACACTACTGACCGACTCAGCTGAGAGCGTCGTTTCTTGACTCAGCTGAGAGCGTCGTTTCTTGTTGTGATCGTGTCATCATATAAAAAATTGTCAAGCTATACAATATTATAAAATCCTGTCAGGAATTGTGCCTCAAAGCATGAATGAACCGGCATTTCAGTGGCGGCCGGTGGGTACTTCGCCACTAGGGGCGCTATACCAAACATTTTGCAAAAATGCAAACATGTACAGTACAGTACCACGCAACACTCATGGCAAGACGTGAGCGATTCGACTCACGCTCACGGCAATGAATCGGCTCTTATGAACGAGTCGCTCAGCTGTTACTACAACAACACACAACCAGTCAAATAAAGTATAGTCTAGACTCTAATTCACAACTTGAAACACAATATATAAATAGCCTGAAGAAGTCCACTATTATCCCTGTACCCAAAAAATCCAAGCCTGCTTGCCTCAACGACTACCGCCCTGTAGCTCTCACCTCCATAGCCATGAAGTGCTTTGAGAAGCTAGTAAAGGGCTACATCTGCTCCTCCCTCCCCATCAACATGGACCCCCTGCAATTTGCATACCGCCCCAACAGGTCCACGGAGGACGCCATAGCCCATGTGCTGCACACAGCAGCATCACACCTGGACAAGAGGCAGGGGAACTATGTGAGAATGCTATTCATCGACTACAGCTCGGCATTCAATACCATAGTCCCCTCCATACTCATAGCCAAGCTCAGGGACCTGGGCTTGAACTATGACCTCTGCCAGTGGGTCTTGGACTTCCTGACTGGCAGACCCCAGGTGGTGAGAGCAGGCAACTGCACCTCCTCATCCATCACCCTCAACATAGGGGCCCCCCAGGGCTGTGTTCTGAGTCCCCTCCTCTACTCCCTGTACACACACGACTGTGTGGCTCAGCGGAGTAGCAATACAATCATCAAATTTGCTGACGACACAGTGGTGGTGGGCCTGATCTCTGCCAACGACGAGAGGGCCTACCTGGAAGAGGTCAAGGTCCTGGCGGGATGGTGCCAGGAAAACAGCCTCTCCCTGAACGTCAGCAAAACAAAGGAGATGATTGTGGACTTCAGGAGGTCGGGGGTCAAGGACTACAGCCCCCTCAGCATCGACGGGGCACCGGTCGAGAGAGTCAACAGCTTTAAGTACCTCGGAGCCTACATATCCGAGGACTTGACATGGACCACACACATTGACAGTGTTGTGAAGAAGGCACGACAATGCCTCTACTTCCTCAGGCGCCTAAGGAAGTTCCAAGTCAGTCAGAAGATCCTTAAGAACTTCTACTCATGTACAATAGAGAGCATCTTGACCGGCAACATCACCTCCTGGTTTGGGAATAGCACTGCACAAGACCGAAGCAGACTACAAAGAGTGACACGTTCAGCCGAACGCACAATTGGAGGGGGGCTCCCCACCCTCCAGAACATTTACAACAAGCGTTGCAAGGGCAAGGCTAAGAGAATCATTAAAGACCCCAGTCACCCGAACAACTGCCTCTTTGAACTGCTGCGGTCAGGCAAGCGATACCGGAGTCTCAAGGCGAGCACAGAAAGACTCAGAAGAAGCTTCTATCCCCAGGCCATCAGGCTGCTAAACGAACAATGAATGAACACTACACAACAACAACCACCAAACGCACATAGCACACACATCCACACGCACACACTCACTTTAAACAAACACACTGTAGCACCCACTCCACACACTTTATAGCACACACCCACTTTAAACAAACACACTGTAGCACCCACTCCCCACACTTTATATTTATTGATGAAGGATTGCACTACAACTCGTACACCTTACTGTAAATTGTACCTAAATTGTACCTCATCCCATTTCTGCTTTGCACTAGATAGTACTGTACATTAGTACACTGCATAGTATTGTATATTATATGGTAACTCAGAACATTGTACATATGTCTATACCGAACACTGTGACCTCATTTTCTTATTCTAAATTACATGCTATACTATGTTATTTGATACTATCTTGCCTAGCACAGTCTCTGGAGCGTAACAGTAAGAAGCATTTTGTATGAAAGTATTCTGTACTTCTGTATGACAACTATTAAAGAAACTTGAAACTTGAAAACTAGATAGAAAAGTTAGAAACAAAACTCGCCCGTCTACAAACACAGGCAGATCTCTCCCTCTCTCCTTCTCTCTCTCACACACAGCGCGACGTGGAATCGATTCGTTACACAATCAGACCTATTATATACCAAGAATAACTTCAGTATGAGTACAGGGCTGTACACATATTTTGCATATTGTTAAACGAGCCAAGGCTAGCTATTAAACTATCGATATGAATCGAAAATCTGGGACCCTGATGTAAACAAGACAAACGTCTTTCTCTGGTCTGCATCCCCTTAACAATTGTGTGTATTGAGCCGTACTGTATTGTACCCATTCTGCAATCTGTTAATAAAGTTCTCATTCATTCATTCATTCAAACATAGACGATATTGAACAAGCCATAATCCACGTATTTTCAATCCGAGAGAGCTGCAGTAGTTAAATCAATGAGCCATCGACATAGTCAGTGTGGTAAGTAACGTTATTATTGCATCCAAGATTGATACACGGCTGGCTAGGCAGTTGGTAGTCATAGTCTTGTGTTATAAAATAAATAAACAATCAGCAATGTCTCGCTTCATGAATGGCCAGCAGTAGTACTGCTCCTAAAAAAAACAATTTACAAACGTTAACGTTAAGCACAGAGAGAGAGAGAGAGAGAGAGAGAGAGAGAGAGAGAGAGAGAGAGAGAGAGAGAGAGAGAGAGAGAGAGAGAGAGAGAGAGAGAGAGAGAGACTCACTGTTTAGTTGAAACGTCCAGGGCAGGAGAGCTTGATAAACGTGTATAATCCGCGTTGTTAGCCAAGTGTTAGCTGAGCTCGTTAGCACAACACTCAACAAGTACATTCCTTTGTCCATTTCCGCTCGAACAGACTGCAAACTACCTGGCGTTCTATCGCCATGCTCTAAGACAAACTCTAACCTTAACCAACTTTGAAAGAGTGCCTAAGCTTAACAGTCTAAAGAACTTGCAGTCACGGCACGCTCGTCTAAGACAAACAGCTGCATGCATCTCACAACAACACAACTATATCCACCGACCAACCTAGGACCAACCTAGGAACCAAGCTAGAAGCTAGAATTGGAACATTAGAAATTGGATTCGGCCAATCAGAGATCGTCTCTGTGAAATTCTGCCATGGAAAAAAATACTGGCGTCGGCCAATCAGAGAGCGTCTCCGCGAAATGCGGCTATGGAAATTCTTCACGGAAGTTCACGCTGCTGGCTAGACCGCTTCAAATCGCGCTCGGATTCCAACATAATAGTCATATTTCAACGCACAACGCCGTATGCACTGATTGGCTGTGACGGAGACAGCGATCAAACTGTGACGCGCACTCAGAGCGCTATCGCTTCTAGCCCGGGCGAGAAATACGAAAAAATTAAAAAAACGTCACTTCCTGTTCAAGAAAACGAGTATTTATTTTTTAATATAATAACGTTATATTGTGCATTGGAAACACAAACATACTTAAAATGAGTAAATATTATTAATTTTAAACATGTTTATATTATTTATAGGGCTTTAAAACAAAAAACAAAAAACTTATTTTTCTTGTTCTCTCATATAACCAGGGTAGGAGCTGAGGGGGGGCGGCGCACGAGCGCCCCTAGTGGTAGAGCCGCCACTGCGTCATTTCTATAGTCATAGGCGGAAACACGGAAACAGCTGTTACCGCGGAGTTGGGCGTGCAGAACTGGCGTGGGGAACTTACCGGGGGGCAGAACTAGCGTACGTCAGTGGCCAATCATATCGCAGACCGCGAACGCGGAACTGGAAATCCGTTGTTAAAAAAATAGACGCGTCCGGGCGTGTGTGTGTGTGTGTGTGTGTGTGTGTGTGTGCGTGTGTGCGTGTGTGCGTGTGTGTGTGTGTGTGTGTGTGTGTGTGTGTGTGTGTGTGTGTGTGTGTGTGTGTGTGTATGTGTGTGTGTGTGTGTGTGTGTGTGTACGGACGGGTACTACTACACTTGCGAGAATCTTAATGTCCTCACAAATACAGAAGGGGGGGGGGGACGACACTGTCCAACTGTACAAGCAAAACTGTACGTTGGAATATTGACAAAACCATACTTGGTCATTTACTGTACATTGGAGGGGGTTGGGCTAGGACATTTACAGGGGCCAGTTTCGAATTGCACTCTCCCGTAGGTGTTCTTTGAGAGTGGTTTTGGACGTGGGTAGTGATTCACATTCCTTTACAGCTTTGGTTAGGGCGGTCCACATTGATGTGGCATAATTGCGAAACGTGTTTAGTCCCTTGTTTGAGCCGAATCTGGGTTTAACATAATTTGTGGAGCTCCCTCTGGTGTTGTGATTGTGGTATTCACTGACCTTTGGGAAGTACATGGGTACCTTGGTCATGTAGTGTATCTTGTAGACCAGGCCCATTGCAAGTTGCTGTGCTACTCTGTCGTCTATTCTAAGCCATCCTAGGTTGTCAAAGTGGGCAGGGGTGAGGTGGGTTCTAGGAGTAAGGTCAAGCAGTAGTCTGACCAGTTTGTTTTGAGATGTGGGACTAAATACGTTTCGCAATTATGCCACATCAATGTGGAACGCCCTACCCAAAGCTAAAGGAATGTGAATCCCTACCCACATTCAAAACCGCTCTTAAAGAACACCTACGGGAGGCTGCAATTCTAAACTGGCCACCGTAAATGTCCTAACCCAACCCCCTCCAATGTACAGTAAATGACCAAGTATGGCTTTGCCAATATTCCAATGTACAGTGTACAGTGTCCCCTACCCAAACCCCTCCCCCCCACCCCACCCATCCAACCACCTCCAATGTACATCCCCCCCCCCCACCCACCCAACCCCACCCCACCTACCCAACCTCCTCCAATGTACAGTTTCTACGTCAAATGTATATACTCTCTTCTCTGGATTACTTTTGTATCACAAACAGTACTGTATTTGCAAATCTGGTATGTCATAAATGTATAGATGTAGCAGTACTGTCTATCTGTATGTCGTGTGTGTCATATATGTTATGATGAATTGAAAATGGGGGACCCTGATGTAAACAAGACGAAAGGCTTTCTCTGGTCTGCATCCCCTTAACAATTGTATGTGAGCTGTACTCTACCCATTCTGCAATCTGTTAACACATTGGGCGCCATTAACGTCGTACAACGGGTTTCAAGGTCATGCTAATTTTGCCATTCCACGGCGTACAACGTTATTGAGATCATATTTAATTTTTTCGCCATGGTATTCATAATTCCCTCACGGAGCCTGGTCTGATGCAGTGGGACCCTGCACAACAGTGCAACGCTTCAATACCGCCGCCTGGTGGACGATCGGGCGAGTTACCAAACCGGAAATGGATCCCAGAAGATCTCCGTGATCTGGGAAGTCCGTCCCGCAGTCACATATTGTCGCGGGACTCTAGACACACATCCGTGTATATGGATCGCTGCCATAACTCAATAATCGATATGATTTGGCCGTTTATTCCACCATACAAACCGGAAATGGATCGAGTCGATCACCGTCAAATAAGTGGGATCTTTTTCCTCCAGTCTCATTGGCGAACGGTAAGAGGACGCTGACGTCATTTTCAAGTCGATTGTACATTTCTTTGTTTACAAACCAACTGATCAATAAATCAACCCATACTACATAAAGCATTTACTGACGATCACGGAATTATAAACGACCCCCCCCCCCCCGTTCAGCCGCGCATGACCAGTCATAACGTTTAGGATCGTATACAGTTGGATTTTTTAATATAGCGTGTCTAGGGAATAGACTGCAATCGATCATCTATATTATGCGTTTAGGCCTATAACTAGCGTTCTAGGAATTACTGCAGAAAACGATAAAAACATATTTATATTCTAGACAGTATTTTCGTATGCATATATGAATGAAAAAGTATAACGTTCCAACATCCTGAACGATAGATAATCGATGTTGAATGGGCCATAGTAATGTAAATTTAGCAATACAATTTAAAAAGTGATAGCCCTGCAAAGAGGGTGAACATCTCCATAGGCTTAGACTGGTGGCAGTAATCATACATTGATGGATATAAGCGTGGCGGTTAATGTGTTAATAAAGTCTTCAATCAATCAATCAATCAATCAATCAGCGGCCATCTTTATTGTGATTTTCTGGCTTCAATTCCTCTTTCTACCAGCAGCTGTCGCCTTTTGTCACATTAGCAGCTGATGCCATTAGCAGCTGATGATGGAGGTACAATAGCAGGCAAAGTAGTAGTAGTAGTAGTAGTAGTAGTAGTAGTAGTAGTAGTAGTAGTAGTAGTAGTAGTAGTAGTAGTAGTAGTAGTAGTAGTAGTAGTAGTAGTAGTAGTAGTAGTAGTAGTAGTAGTAGTAGTAGTTTATTCAGTCATCATCTCACAATACAATATACACCATCATTTAACAATATTTGATTTTTACAGTGACTGAAAAGGTACAGACTGACCTATATTCTTAACAAAAATTAAGACTCCAAAACAGTATTCTAAAAGAAAATAGCAAAAAACAGTATTATTCACCCTTGTAATAATCAATCAAAGTGCTTCACAACGGTAAAAAATATAGGCATAAGCGAGCATGAGCAAGGTAAGGTCAATCATAGTGTTTCACATTAGGACCTACAGTAGTATCCCAATAAGTTCTATGTTTACAGTTTAATTCAGTACAAAAAGAGTTTAAAATGATTCGGTTTAGAAACAAACTAAGAATTATAAAATGGAACAGACATTTGGTAGTAATAATGGCACACAGTCTTAAAATCATCAGCAGGGCAAGTGCAATGCGCATAGGAGGAACGCTACTGTATGTTCTGTTTCCGTTTCTGTTCCCGAATGAATCTTGTACAGATCCCGATAGCTTTTAAAATATAGTTTAAAAAAAAATAGCTTTACAAACCATTTTCTTAAAAACCAAAACGCGAATTACTTATTCTTAACTGTATATCAGCATTGTTCCACAAGTTAACCCCAATAATAGAAATACACCTCCTTTTAATCCCTTTCTTAGCTTTTTGAACAGTAAATTTACAAATATCTCTCAAATCATATTTTCTTTTGTGTATTGAAAAAAACATTTGCACCCCGTCTGGGAGTAACTTTGCTTTAGCTCTGTACATTATTTGCATCGTTTTATAATAAACCAAATCATAAAATTTCATAATATGAGACTTTATAAACAATGGATTTGTGTGTTCATAGTAACC
Organism: Notolepis coatsorum; assembly: GCF_963971535.1. NCBI lineage: Eukaryota > Metazoa > Chordata > Actinopteri > Aulopiformes > Paralepididae > Notolepis > Notolepis coatsorum. Next base: position 142,152,422 of record NC_140172.1, read on the forward strand.
AGCCTTGAAAAGGTTCCGAATGGCCTGCTTTTGCAGTAAGACTATTGGATTTTCTGTCTTTTATATACGGTCTATATAAATACCAATAGAACACTTGTCATTGTCAACTGCTTTAGTTATTTCTTCTACCATCTCCATCACTGCATATATGTAGTAGTTCTATTTTCCCTAAACCCATACTGGTGTTCACTCAGTATTTTGTATTTGCCAATGAAAAGAGCCAGTTGTTTCACAAATTATTTCTCTAATATTTTAAAAAATGTAGGAAGTAGAGACACTGGTCTATAATTGTCCATTTAATGTTTATCTCCATTTTTAAATATTGGTATTACCTTTGCTGATTTCATATTATTAGGAAAAACACCTCTTTGAAAAGACAGATTGCATAACATGTGTGTGTGTGTGTGTGTGTGTGTGTGTGTGTGTGTGTGTGTGTGTGTGTGTGTGTGTGTTGTGTGTGTGTGTGTGCGTGTGTGTGTGTGCATGTGTACTTTACGAGAGAAAAAGACAGAGAGAGAGAGAGAGAGAGAGAGAGAGAGAGAGAGAGAGAGAGAGAGAGAGAGAGAGAGAGAGAGAGAGAGAGATGTTAACATCTCATACTGCGGTGGCGGTGGGCGGATAAGGGTTGGGGCCGGTTTGTTGGGGGGGGGGGGGGGGGGGGGCGGGTGTGGGCGGGGGTGGATATCCGACCGTCTCTGCTCCCCCGTCAGCGCTCCGACTTGACCTTGTAGTGCAGCACCAGGTAGGTGGCCAGGCGCAGCACCAGGAAGAAGACGCCGAGCGCGATGAAGTCCACGTACAGCTTGCCGTCCTCCACATCCAGCAGCTGCAGCACCTCCTCGGCTTCTGGCACTTATACACCAGCGTGGTGGGGCAATGCAGCTCGGTGCGGTTCATACCGTAGATGGACAGGATAACCCCCTGGAAGCCGTACCTGGAGAGAGAGGGGGGGGGGGAGGGGGAGAGAGGGGGAGGAGAGGGGGAGAGAGGGGGAGAGGAGAGGAGAGAGGGGGGAGAGAGAGGGGGGGAGAGGGAGAGGAGAGGGGGGGAGGGGGGAGAGGGAGAGGAGAGGGGGGAGAGCGGGGAGAGGCAGAGGAGAGGGGGAGAGGGGGGAGGGGAGAGAGAGAGAGGGGGGAGGGTGGAGAGAGAGAGAGGGGGGGAGGGGGAGAGAGAGAGGGGGGGAGAGGGGGGGGAGAGGGAGAGAGATAGAGAGGGGAGAGGGGGAGAGAGAGGGAGGGGGGGGCAGAGAGAGAGGGGGGGAGGCGGAGAGAGCGAGAGCGGGAGAGAGGGGGAGAGGGAGATGAGGAGAGAGGGGGAGAGGGAGAGGGCAAAACTTGGTATTGCGGTTTGTTTACATTTCTTGTTTGGTCTGATGTGTGGGTGGCAGTTGAGCTGGTATAGAGTAGGGGTTACTAAAGGCCATGTCCACACTAAAACGATTTTGGTCATTTTAGGCAAAGTATTTGATCGTTTGCATCGTTCTGCCACACGGAACTGCGTTCTGGCAGCCTGAAGACGGTACTTTTTGATACCAGCCTCCAGAGTGTGCAATTCTGAAGACGCCTGGAGACGCCCCATGTTGCGTCACCATATTTACAAGCGATACGCAGCTTCTCCTGAACCGATGACGCATCTCCCTTAATCCGCATGCGCAAACCCAGACAAAAAAAATAAACATGATACATATGTCTTATTGTTGAAGTCAGAGGTTCTTGGTAGGATTGTTAGTAACTGTCTAACTGCATATAACTTTTCCACTAGTAACTGTCTAACTGCATATATAACTGTTTCCACTAGAGGGCGCTCTAGATGGAGCCACTCAGGAACACCACCAGGTGGCGAGTATAAATAGATATGTCTCCTCCCATTCTTTCTCTTCCCCCACCTACCTCTCACGAGAAGGACTCATGTGTTACTGCTCTGCCATGTGAAATAAATAGACCACGCCAGTTAAGGCTCAAGATAGAAACCATGCCTCTTGACCACATTATTGTCGCCCTATAGCCTGATTCTGTTAACAGGTTATGGGCCCAGATCACGCCGGGGAGTAATAATAAGGGTAGCAAGTTTAGCTAAAGTATAGGCTAGGTTAGCACCGGGAGTACCGCGTGGCTAGACGCTAGGCCAGTAGGGTGACCACCTGTCCCGCGAGTGTCCTGATATTGGGCCGTTTGTCCCGCATCCCGCAACAACAAAACAATGTCCTGCAATTCAAAGATTAAAAAATTATTTTTTATTTTTTATTTTTTATCTTTCAAAGATTATTATTTAAAAAATGTTTTAAATGTTGTTAATTTAATGCCTCGTTCCAATACCCTCTTATATTTAAAATAAAAAAATCGGGCGACGTCACAAACCAATGCATTGCGCAGCCGAGCAATAGTATCCATCTGCAGGACCACAGCACCGACACATTCAGGACCGCGACACTTTGCGGACCCACACTCTCCAGACCCTCGCTCCCATTGGCTGATTTGGAGTGGGACGGTCACATGACCCAAATCAGCCAATGGGAGCGAGGGTCTGGAGTGTGGGTCCGCAAAGTGTCACGGTCCTGAGAGTGTCGGTGCTGTGGTCCTGCAGCAGGATGCATCTCCAGCCGAGGCTGCTGAGCAGCTCACTCGAGTCGCGCTGCCTGTCACCTGTCCGAGCCGGTGTCTGAGCCGAATTCTACTACCTCCTCGAAAACTGCTGCCGTAGCGCGAATCGCCTATATCTTTTGACAGCTGGGTGACGTCACCCTATAGTTCACTCCGAACTCCAACAGGTGTACCGACATGTTATCATCTACAGTACAAATACATTCAGCTGCAAAGCCAATTACATGCAAATATTTACATGCTTATACAGTTCAAAAGGTGCAATGAAAAACATATGTTTAAGATATTGTTTAAAATATATCAACAAGACTCAACATGACGTTCGTCAGCAAGGTGGCAGAATATTGTAGAGTGAACGATTGTGGGTCATGCGCATGCGTGCGCAAGCGCAGGAGCGCTGGCAGCAGAATTCGAGGAAGAGTAGAATTTTGCAGAACATATAGGCATTTAAATAATAAATACATTTATTTAATTTTAATTAGCAATAAAAAAAAAATTAAATACTTTTTTTTTTGGCCCCCCCCCCCCCCCCCCCTACGTGTCCCGCAAAAGCAGTGCTGCTGTCCTGCGACTGAACCATTTTGACCTGGTCACCATATAGGCCAGGGCTATTCAACTGGCGGCCCGCGGCATGATAATAAAAAGAAATAAAAAAAAATACAAAAGAAATATTTTTTTTTAATATTTTTTTTTTCTTTTTTTTTTTTTCATGTCAACGTTAACACGCACAATTGGCCAAAAGTCACTCAATTAATGACAGATTTCATTGATAAATTGAGGGAAAACTTTGCAAGTCGATTTGATGAATTTGACATGTCCAGAGAATTGATGCATTTTGTGAGCAACCCATTTGCCAATGTAGCTGCTGTGTCCACAAAAGGACAAGAGTTCCTTGCATCACTTCACATTGATGAAGGTCTCCTGCAACTTGAAATAATTGACATGCAAGCATCATCTGCTCTGAAGCAGGCACTTGAGAATGAATCCACCACAACATTTTGGATAAAGTGTATTCATGTCAAGACATTCCCCAAAATAAAAACGCTGGCAATATCTGTGCTAACAATGTTTGGCTCAACATACATCTGTGAATCCAGTTTCTCTCACATGAATGCCATTAAAACAAGCAACGTGCCTCCTTGACAAATGAGCATTTGCATCACTGTTTGCGGGTAGCCCTCACTTCCTATGAACCCTCTTTCTCTGCCATTGCCCAGTCAAAGAAGTGCAATCGCTCTCATTAGATGTGTGTATGTACTATGTAGGCTAGGCCTGTCTGCCCCCCACCCCCCTGATGTTTGAGAGTTAAGAGTGGACAATAAGTGCTAATAAGATGCTGTGATTTGCTGTTGTTGCACAGACATTAAGCACCTTTTCATAAGCTCAGCTGCACTATAAATGTGTTTTTTTGTTCAAGTGTTGATGTTAGAATGTTCAGATGCACATCATGCACTTGTTTGTTTTTTATTTTATTTTTATATTGAAATGTTGAAGAGGAGATGTTGCAGTTGTTGCACAGTCATAAATGAAGCACTTTCTGCAGGAGATGTTGCAGATGTGGCACATAAATGAAGCACTTTTTTTGAAAAGTATACTACTTTTGCAATGTAGTTAAATAAAAGTTGTGAAAATGTGGTTGCATGTTGTGTCAAGTGTACATATATTCATAGCATGGGGAGGCGCCGTGGCAGTCCGGCCCCTGGCCCCTTGGGTTTCTGACAATGTGGCCCCCTGAATAATTTAGTTGAATAGCCCTGCGCTAGGCCAACAGGAGCTAAAACTACGCCCACCATCAAAGAGCAACATGAGAGTCTTGAGAGTCAAGAAGGTAGCAGCCGGGAGTCACTGGAAGGTAGCAGCCAAGAGCCCCGAGGAGGCGGCACCGGGGGAGACGGAGCATGCTGAGCACAACGGAGGCGAGGGGGAGAACCCCGCCTTAGAAACCGTGGCGCCTGCTGAACACAACGGAGGCGAGGGGGAGAACCCCATCTTAGAACGCGTGGCGACCAGAGGGAGGAACAAATGGCCCTCATTCAATGGAAAAGCAGAGAACGGTGCCAGAGTGTTCTTCATTGAAGGTAAACATTTTCTTGTAGAGCCCAACGGTACGCGATTTGACATAGAGGTGTATGTAGAATGTATTACCTGAAAACGGAGTGTAATGACAATGATATGTGTAAAGTAACCGTCAGCCACGATATTCAGACATGGCATGAGATTATGGGTCATTGTAATTACGAGGATTTACTGAAACTGCAAGCAGTGACAGAGGGCATGCACATTGAAGGCGAAAAGCGTAGACCTGATAAAGAATGTGTCGTGTGCATAAAGGGGAAGTTTGCTCAATCGAGAAACAGAAATCCCACACAAAAGGAAAAGTACCACTTGCGTGGGTTAACACAGATCTTGCCGGTCCAGTAAGAAACGAGTCCATAGGAGGCTTTAGATTTGTACAGTCTTTTACAGACGTGTGCACAGGGGCAGTGTTTGTTTACTTTCTTAAAGCAAATAGTGACACACTCCAGGCCACGGAAAAATTCCTGGCGGACATAGCCCCTTATGGTACAGTAAGATGTTTGAGGTCCGACAACGGGACCGAATTCACAAACAGAGAGTTCCAATCACTGTTGAGGAAGAACAGGATACGTCATGTCCATATTCCCCACACCAGAACGGAGTGGCAGAGAGAGAATGGCGCACTCTTTTCGAGATTGCTAGGTGTAAGCTAGTAGGTAGTAACTTACCTAAGAGCCTATGGCACTATGCTGTGCAAGAAGCCGCTTACATCAGAAACAGGTGCTTCAATAAGCACACGGGCACCACCCTGTATACAGCACTGACAGGAAAGAAGTGTAATCTAGCCAGAATGCACCGATTTGGATCAGTGTGTTATGCGTACCTGCAGGACAGAGGAACGCTCGAGTCCAGATGTGTAAAAGGACTCTTTTGTAGGGCATGACAAGGGAAGCCCCGCTTTCCTGGTTTATTATCCCGGTAAAGGGGTAGTGCAGAAACACAGGCTAGTCAAGTTTGTCACAAAGACAACATGTGAGGGCGAGACACAGACAGAGGAGCCAGAGCTGGACTCCAGAGTAAAGTGTGTAGAAACAGAGACACATCAGCCCAGTGTACTTAGCACGGTCGTGCAGGCAGACAGTCAGCCACCCCCAGAGGGCGATGACGAAGAGCACCCGAGGGTGACGTCAAGTGCCCCAAGCAGTGGGAGGTACCCCTCGAGGGAACACAGACCCCCAAAGTATCTGACAGACTACTGTATGCTCGGAAAGGGAGTGACGAGGAGGACAATACACCCATCACCGTTGATTACTGCTACAGGGTAGTTAGTGGGGTGCCTCAGACCTTTAAAGAGGCCATAGTGTCCCCTGAATCAAGAAAATGGGAGAGAGCGATGGACGAGGAGATGAGGTCCCTAGAGCAGGGGTTCCCAAACTTTTCAGGCCGGGACCCAGAAAATAAGGCGTCAGAGAGCCGCGGCCCAATGCACATCGGCAGGCTTTTTTTTCTTTTTTTTTTGCCAGGCGACCGATTTTTTAAGCCAAATATCACTTCAATCCTATTAAGTTAGTTCAAGTTAGTTATTCATTTATATGTGCTATTTATGAGAGGGATAACTTGTTGCAAAATAATAATGATAATAATAATAATAGCCTCATTAAAATACTATTGTTGCTTCGGTTGTTTTCAGCGTTTTATGTGCATAATCTGTTATTTAGTTTGAAATGTTCGTTGAAATAAGTAGATTTTTCGTTTTTGTTTATTTATTAAGTTAATATAAAACCATATAGTCACATTTTTAGAATACAATAGAATAGAATTTTAGAATACAACTAGAAACACTGTCCTGGCCTGCTTCTAAGTTCAGTGGCCTGACAATTTTTATTTTTTTTTAATTTAGAAATCATCTCACAGCCCTCCCGTGGCTCCTCGCGGCCCACCTTTGGGTCACGACCCCGACTTTGGGAACCACTGCCCTAGAGGACAACCACACCTTCACTCTAACCAAGTTACCAGAGGGCAGACAGACAGTGTACAAATAAGTACAAAGCAAGGTTTGTAGCTAAGGGTTACAGTCAGAGGGAGGGGATAGACTACGGTGAAACATTCTCCCCCACAGCCAATCTGACCAGTATAAGGGTAGTGGTGCAGAAAGCAGCTGAGGACAATCTAATTTGACATCAGATGGATGTGAAAACAGCCTATCTGCACGCCCCCATAGATAGGGAGATATACATGGAACAACCTGAGGGTTACGAAAAGAAAGGAGAGAAGCTAGTGTGTGAGCTGGAAAAATCCATTTACGGCCTGAAACAGTCTGGGCGAAATTGGAACGAGATGCTTCATACGTGCCTTATCAAAGATCACTTCCTTCAGAACCCAGTAGACCCCTGTGTTTACTCGAGGGAGTCAAAGGAGTCAGGAAAAGTGATCATCGTCATTTGGGTGGATTTGATCATAGCAGCAGACAACACCAGGAGCCTAGCACAGGTGAAAGAGATGCTCTCCACCAGATTCAAAATGAAAGACCTTGGGAGGTTAAAGCATTTTCAAGGTATGGATTTTGAACAGTCTGCTAATTGTGTAAAAATATCCGAGAAGAGATATGTGGAAAATATCCTGAAACGTTTCGACATGCAAGAATGTAGATCAAGGGAAACACCATGTGATCAAAAACTAGACTATCAGGAGGATGCTCAGAAACTGACAGATGTAAAAATGTACAGAGAAGCTGTGGGTAGCCTCATTTATTTAACATGTACCCGCCCTGACCTATGTTTTGTAGTGAGTAAACTGTCACAGCATTTCGCTGACCCCACAGAGGAACATTGGATCACAGCAAAACAGGTTTTTCGTTATCTTAAAGGTACAGCAGACAGACAACTGTGTTTCAGAAAGAGCAGCGAGAGCGGTCAGGTGGCGTAGCGGAGATTGCGTTCGTCACCAACGCCGGAGACGCTGGATTCGCCTGTTCGAATCCAGCTCCCGGCGTTGTCACCAGCTTGGCTGGCCGTTCACACTAATACAATTGGCAGTATTAGAGGGTGGGGAAGCTGGAGGGGTGGGTCCGGGTCGTTGTAAACAACGACTCCTACAGTTCGGTCGGGGCGCCTGCTCAGCGCGGATAGGATCTAAGGGGGGTAGTGTGATCCTTCCACACGTTACACCCTCTCAGTGAGAGTCCGCGCTGCCAGGTGAAAAGAAGCGGTTGATTGGCTAGACGTGTGTCGGAGGAAGCACGTGATAGCCTCCACTCTCCCAGACCGACTGTGGGGGGTAAGTGCGCAGCGACCAGGAAGGGGATTGGGAATTGGCATAACGACTAACATTGGGATGCGAGAAAAATCGGAGGAAAAAGGAGGGGGAAAAAGATAAATAATACAAAAAAAAAAGCAGCGAGGGTCTAGGACTTAAAGCCTACAGTGATGCAGACTGGGCAACTGACACCACAGATAGAAGGAGTACCACCGGATATTGTGTGAGTTTGAACGCAGACAGCTCACTGGTTTCGTGGAAAACAAAGCAGCCCACCGTGGCTTTATCAACTTGTGAAGCCAAATATATGGCTCTATATGACCATACAGGAGTGTATTTACCTGGAACAACTGCTCGAAGGGATGGATACCTATGTATATAAGAAGACTGTTGTTTATGAAGACAACCAGGGAACCATTGCGATTGCTAGAAACCCTGTGTGCCGACAGAGATGTAAACATGTCGATATAAAATACCATTTCATCAGATCTGTCATCAGAGAAGAAAGGATGACACTGATGTATTGTCCAACGGACGACATGGTAGCAGACGCCATGACGAAACCAGCTTCCAAATTGAAATTGAAGAGATTTGCAGAGGCCATGTTTGGTGTGTAGATATTGACTGCCATATTATTTTGATGTTTTTGGAGTATATTATTTCCTTTGTAAAATGTCTTTAAAAGTTACCCAGTATGCTAATACAAACCTAAGTGGGAGTGTTGAAGTCAGAGGTTCTAGGTAGGATTGTTAGTAACTGTCTAACTGCATATATAACTGTTTCCACTAGTAACTGTCTAACTGCATATATAACTGTTTCCACTAGAGGGCGCTCTAGGCGGAGCCACTTAGGAACACCACCAGGTGGCGAGTATAAATAGAGATGTCTCCTCCCATTCTTTCTCTTCCCCCACCTACCTCTCACGAGAAGGACTCATGTGTTACTGCTCTGCCATGTGAAATAAATAAACCACGCCAGTTAAGGCTCAAGATAGAAACCATGCCTCTTGACCACATTATTGTCCACCCTATAGCCTGATTCTGTTAACACGTATATGTCCTGGCTAGAAGTGTTTATTAAACACGGGAGTTATTATTAAACAACAATGGCATCAGAGTAGTTGCATTCGTGTTACATAAACTATATTGAGCTAATTGGGAGGCTACTGTGATGCAATACACAATACTAACTAGTGATTAGCGTCACATAGCTGGCCTTTTTCTGAAAACCCAAGTAGTAGCCAAGCACATACTGTTCCATAGCATATGCCTTCAGTTGATCATGACAAATCCTCTGTTACCTTGATGATTAAAAAGCCTCCATAATTTAGTAAATAGTATTCCCATGGCTGGTGAGCTGTAGCCAGCCAGCTAGCGTTGATGCTATTCAATGCTAACAACATTAGCTAATAGCTAACCAACTAAATACAATAAGATGGTGGTATTGTATATTAGTAATAATACACTCAATTGTATTTCTTATTGGTTTATATAAGATATATATTAGTGGTGCACTATTTGTTTGTGCAATTATTTCATCTCACAAGACTTGGCACACGGTGACGTGTTTCCGCCCTCTTTCTCTTGAGTTGCGACAATGAACTTGGATGGATTATTGACTTACGTGTCAATCTTAATAAGCAAAGGACAATCCATCAAGACAACTTAACAAGACAATCTTCCAAGATAAGGATCAAAGACATACTACCATAACGCATCGATGTTCTCTTATACTGGCACGCAGCCAATAAGGTATTGATTGTTTTGGATGATGATTTTGGTATATGTTACAGTGATGTTCTGACCATGGTTTTAATGGACTTTCAATGTTAATGGTAACTTTTGTATGAATTTGTATGTTATACAGATTTTACGGTTTGGATGGAGAATGAACAAGCTTCATTAAAATCAGTTCAAGAAATCTACTTGTGTTAATTGCGTCGTGCCCGGAGGATGTCACATAAAATCTTAACTGTCTACGCGAAGTCAAGTGGAAGCAAGATGGCGCTGCCGGTCCACATCTCGCTCGTCATGAAGCAGCGCGTGGGATGGACCACGGTGTAAACTGTCACGTTCCTAGGCCCGGTCCTGGCTGGACTGGGCAGGATGGTAACATTGGGCAGTGCCCTCCACCTAACATTGGCTCTCTGCCTAACATTGGCTCTCGGTCTGCCTCTAGGGACCTAAGCCCTATGGTACGGGGTGCTATCACATGTTGGTTACACATTGTGGATTTAATTTGTAATGTTGTTGTCCTGGGCCACCCCTGTCTATGTGTGATGTCACCCCTCTGTTGTGTTGTTGTGTGTCATTGCCGTAGTGTCTAGTTGTGTTTAGTTTGTCATTGCTTTATTGTCTAGGTTGTGTTGTGATTCTGTGTTGGCCAGGTGTTCTTGATTGTTAATTAGTTTGGGTATTTAGGTTCTGTCTGTCCTCACTTCCTTGTGGTGCCATTTCCTCCAAGTCATCAGTGTTACCCTTCTCGTCGTTTCTCCTGTGTTCCCCCGTCCCTTGCTGTTTGTAATATGCGCTTGTAAGTAGATTAGTCTTTTGTTTTGTTGTTGTTTTATTTTCCGTGTTTTACAAATCAGTTCTCTTTCTCTAGCGCCAGCTCGGCTGTGCCGTTTATGTTCTCTTTGGTAACGTACAGTCGTGTTCAGTAAAGTCTGTTTACACGTATCCTGCCGTCTCTGCCTCCTCCATTCCGGTCCGCTACCTGTGTTCGCTTCGTCTACCCTCACTACCCACCTATCGTAATAGTAAACCACAAGATGGCGCTGGTGTTCAAGTCAACGCTCATCAAACAACATCTGTGTAAAGTTTCAACTGCCTTTCTCCACCACCAGGCCCGGACTGGCCATCGGGAGCACCGGGAGTTCTCCCGGTGGCCTGGCCTGCATAGATTTAAAAAAAAAAATTATATAAAAAAAAGAAAAAAAATTATTATTATTATTATTATTATTTTTTTTGCCAGGCCATTGTTTCTAGTTGTCGTGGCGGCGCGGCGCTATAGTTAGATAACCTAGGTGGGTGGGGAACAACCAGGATTTCACTGTCTGCGACAGAGTTGGAGAACTATCTGACTCTCTCCCTCACGCGGATCACACACACACAATGGAGCCGTGCTGCCGCTTGTGATTGGTGGAGGCGGGACCAGGCGATACAACTGATTGACAGTGGAGGCGGCGAATGGAATGGCAGACGGCACTTGATTGATTGATTGATTGAAAAGTTTATTAACAGATTGCAGAAGGGGTACAGTACAGTACACCTCAATACATACAATTGTTAAGGGGATGCAGACCAGAGAAAGACTTTCGTCTTGTTTACATCAGAGTCCCCCATTTTCAATTCATCATAGATGCATCATAGATGCATCACTCAGATGCAGAATAACAGCCAGGCAATGAACCAGGTAGTGAGGGACTCGGGAGAGATACAGTAGAGCGAAAGTCAATTAACGTTGATGTCAAGATAGACAGTGGAAGAAAGAGAAAGGGTGGAGGAGAGAGGGATAAAACAAAGAAAAAGAAAGGCCCTTACAGGAGAGAGTGGTTAACTGTATTATAATAGTAAATAGAAAAATATGTTGTGCTCTTGCTTTTTTCTTTTTGAAGGTGGAGAGAGTAGCATTGCTAGTGCCACAACAGTTTTATTTGAGGTCCATAACAGTACATTGTACTAAGCAATTGTTGGCTCATTAGTTTGTGATTCACATGCACTAAAATTCACCTGAATGCAGGAAATTAAGTCTTTGTAACAAAGAATTTCCTGGTGGGGGACTCCCAGACCCCCCGCTTAAAAGTGGCCTGATTGGGGCTATATTTCGCGCTATATCTCCCGGTATGAATTATTTCCCCAGTCCGGCCCTGTCCACCACTAAAAAGGCAAAAAGTTGCACCCAAGAGCTATATTTGCAAGAAAGCCATAAGGTTGAACACTTATAAGTTTAGTGTTCTAACAAAGGGTATTCTTGTAAATGTATTAGAAGGGTGAGAGAAGTGAGACAAACCACAAGGTGTCGCCTTTGTCCATGTGTTTATTTTTGTAATGTTTTTTGAAGCACCTTACTTTCTGTAGCTTGGATCCCCATTCATGCATGTATTGAAATAAGAGCTTTGAGGTTTAAAAGTGCAATTTTATTGATCAACCTTATTTTATACAAATAGAGTAAGGGGGAATTCGGCCTACATTAGTAAAGTAAACCAGCCTGGTATAAATAAGTCAACCAGCCTGGTTAAATAAGTCAACTAGCCTGGTATAAATAAGTCAACCAGCCTAGTTAAATAAGTAAACTAGCCTGGTACAAATAAGTCAACCAGCCCAGTTAAATAAGTCAACTAGCCTGGTATAAATAAGTCAACCAGCCTAGTTAAAGAAGTAAACTAGCCTGGTATAAATAAGTCAACCAGCCTAGTTAAAGAAGTAAACTAGCCTGGTATAAATAAGTTAACCAGCCTAGTTAAAGAAGTAAACTAGCCTGGTATAAATAAGTCAACCAGCCCAGTTAAATAAGTCAACTAGCCTGTATAAATAAGTCAACCAGCCCAGTTAAATAAGTCTACCAGCCTAGTTAAATAAGTAAACTTGCTTGGTTAATTAAGTCTACATTTATAACTAAGCAATTAATTAAGTAATCGCACTTCAAGTAATAATAGTAAGGCTTATACTTATTATCCTCACATATTAACTTGACATTTACACATAGCCTTCAACATGTCACATAAAGGAGAGATTACTGAGCTAGAACAAGAAGATGACACAATAGCTCAAAAGGAACAGATTATCGAACAGGTTAAAGAGAAACCCAGAAACAAAGAAGATTCCCAAGAGCAGCCCGAAAGGTGTAAAGACGGCGACACTGCTGAAAGGAATACAAGAAAAAGTGGAAGAATCATAACTCTGACAGAGAAGGGCAGAGAGATGCAAGCGGAGAAAATTATAGGACTCCAGCGAAGGTTCCAATACGTATATAAGAGATGGAAAATAAATGTGAGAGGTGCCAAGGAGATACTATCGCAAACTGAGACAGTAACTGAGGAACTCGAAACAGTCATTACTGAAACCCGTGGTTTCTCCGCTGACGTCCAGCGCGCATATGAAGAATTACGATAAGTTGACACGCCAGATCAGGAAACCCATAGGAGAGTCGATCTGTGCTCCCAAACATCCCTGTTCATCTTCAACAGAGCCTCAAGCCGACTGCATGGACATACACCTGAAGAAGAAGATGACTATCCTGAAGACAGTTCTCTATTCACAGGAAGCAACCACTTTCTCTTCTCTAACTCAAAGAAGACCTCTGTATGTTCAAATGGGTCCAGAGTAAGACGTCAAGAAGCTGCTGCCGATGTTGCTGCAGGCCAAGCTGTTCTCAAGCAAAGAGAAATACAGCGGCTGGAGGAAGAGGAAGCTACAATCAAAGCTCGATTGGTATTGCAGCATACAGCCCTGGAGGACAGGAGAAGAAGGGTACAGCAATTGGAGGAAATGAAAAGTCTAAATGCAGCCCAAGCGAGAATCCAAGTGTACGACCAAGTGGCGACTACAGAAGAAGAGAAGCTAAACATCGAAGTGGATAGTGAGAGGAGAACAGTCAACCAAATGCCTGCTCCTACAACTCCTCCTTCCCCATATGTGCTCTCTGCACCAAGAACTGTAGTCCCCCTACTGGGTGAAAGTACTTCAGAGCTCGTCAGGATCCTAGCAGATGCAGTGAGTTCAAACAGAATCCCCATTCCTGAACCTGTAGTATTCAAAGGGGATCCATTACTGTACAGTGACTGGAAACTATCATTTCAAACTCTGATAGATCAGAAGAACATCAAGGAAAACGAAAATATCTACTATCTCCGCAAGTATGTAGATGGAGATGCAAGAAAGGCGATCGATGGCAATTTCCTACTCGGCACAGAGAACGCTTATGTTGTAGCGTGGAAGCTTTTGAATGAGAGATATGGAAACCCATTCACTATCGCACAGTCCTATAGAGAGAAGCTCAACGCGTGGCCCAAGATCGGACACAAAGACAGCTTCGAGCTCAGAAGTTTCGTGGATTTTCTCTGCAGTTGTGAGGCGGCTATGATTCACATAAAAGCCCTGGAAATCCTGAACGACTGTAATGAGAATAGGAAGATTATCTCCAAGCTTCCAGACTGGTTGATGGCCAGGTGGAGTAGAAAGTCTGTTGAAATGGAAGATCGGAATGGCCATTTCCCAACCTTCAGCCAGTTCATCGCATTCCTGATTTACGAAGTGAGGATCGCCTGTCACCCAATTACCTCCATGCATTCAATCAAACAAGGCGAAGCAGAGCACCCAAAGGACAGAAGGAATAGGACCGTTGGAGCAAAGGTACTGGCTACAAGCTCAAACGAGAAGACGGTCATGACATGTGTCTTCTGCAAGAAGGATGGACACACTTTGCTCAAATGCAGAAGGTTCACGAAAGAAGGAGAACAAGAGAAAACCACCTTCGTTAAAGAGAACAGGCTGTGTTTCGGTTGCCTTAAGCCTGGCCATCTCTCAAAGAATTGTAGCAGAAGGAGTGAGTGCGACGTGTGCCACAAGCGGCACCCTACATCACTGCACTCGCATAGAGCCAAGGAATACAGGAAACCTACACACGTCAGAGAAAGGGAGGATCAAGATAAAGAGGAAACTAAATCGACGCCTCCTGAAGTACCCACTACAGCGGCTACGACTCACAGAGCTATCATTGCTAATGTTGGCGCGATCACCTCTGCAATCATCCCAGTCTGGCTCTCATCAACGACCTGCCCAGCAGAAGAGGTCCTGGTGTACGCGCTGCTGGACTCCCAGAGCGACTCAACCTTCATTCTAAGGGAAGTCGCTGACACGTTGAAAGCCAACAAAGACCAGATCAAGTTACGACTCACCACGATGACTGCAACCTCTACAGTAAACTCCCTAAAAGTGAGCAATCTACAAGTCCGTGGCTACAATACAGGCAAGACAATATCCCTGCCACCAGCCTATACAAGAGAGTTCATCCCAGTCAACAGAGCTCACATTCCAACGAGAGAAAAGGCAAAGTCCTGGTCCCACCTGGAGCACCTTCAGAAAGACATAGCACCTCTGTTGAACTACGAAGTAGGCCTGCTCATCGGGTACAACTGCTCCCAAGCGCTTCTACCAAGGGAAGTTGTATCTGGAAAATCGAACTAGCCCTACGCACAACGGACGGACCTAGGATGGAGCACTGTGGGATGTGGAAGTCCCTGTGTTGATTTCGGAGATGCCATCGGAACGAGTCATCATATAGAAGTAAAACAAGTGACACCGGATGTTGAGTCTTCAATCAACCTTCGAACAGAAGTACACTATGTAAATCGGCTCAAAGTGAAAGAAGTGACCGCTACAGAAATACTAAAGGTCCTAGAGTCCGACTTCTCAGAAAGGTCCAAGGAAGATAAAGATAATCCCATCTCACAAGATGACCTGAAGTTCTTGTCAAAACTGAAAGAAAACATCACACAGAAGGAAAACGGTCACTATGAGATGCCCCTGCCGTTCAAAAAGGAACGACCAGAGTTACCTAACAACAAGATCAGCGCAATTCACCACCTGAAGGGTCTCGAAAGAAGACTGAACAAAGATGGAAATTATTACAAGAACTACTGTACCTTTATGGAGAATATCATCTCCCGTGGTGATGCAGAAAGAGTCCCTGAGGAAGAGATAGACAACAGCCCAGCCTGGTACATACCTCATCACGGGGTGTATCATCTGCAGAGAAAAATACGTGTCGTATTTGACTGTTCTGCCCACTTCCGAGAGACTTCCCTCTACGACCATCTGCTCACTGGTCCTGACCTAACAAACGCACTCAGAGCTAATGGATGGTGGACCATGGGATGCAGCAGTGCTGTCTCATCGCACCTCTGCAGATGTGTCAGGTGCCGAATATACAAAAGAACGCACCAACGAGAATACAAGTATCGAAGAAAGAAAAGAAGCTGAGCTTGTTATCATCAAGCTTGCCCAAGAAGAGGCCTTCCCAGCTGAGATAAAAGGACTCAAGCAAAAGCATGAACTTGCCAAGATCAAAGAAAGTAAGCTATAAAAGCTAAGTCCCTTCCTGGATGAAGACGGGATCCTCAAGGTGGGAGGACGTGTAGGTCAAGACGCCCAATCTGCGTTAAAGAAGGAAGAACATATCTAAAAAGATATGGACTTATACTCACCTGTCTATGCTCAAGATCCGTTCACATAGAAGTGATTGACGATATGACTACAGACTCATTCATCAATGCACTCAGATCATTCATTGCGATCAGAGGAAACGTTCGCCAACTCAGATGCAATCAAGGAACCAATTCTGTTGGCGCTAGAAGAGAATTTACAGAACTTATGAAGGGAATGAATGAAGAAAGACTGAAGGATCTGGGATGTGAGTTTCTGAACGACCCATCCGGACCTGACCCTTTAACCCCGAACCACATTCTAACAATGAAATCTACAATCATTCTGCCCCCACCTGGACAATTCATCAAACAAGATTTGTACCTACAAAAGAGGTGGCGCCGAGTTCAGGATTTGGCCAACGAGTATTGGACAAGATGGAGGAAAGAATATCTTCTCAACCTACAACAGAGACAGAAGTGGTGTAAAACCAGAAGGAACTCTAAAGTCAACAACATCGTCCTTCTCCAAGATGAACTGACACCACGCAACGAATGGCGACTAGCAAGAGTCACTGAAGTCTACCCAGGACAAGATGGTAGATTCAGAAAGTTGAAGCTGCTAGTAAGCCACATCACATACGATAGCAAAGGGAAAGCTACAACCAGTACAGTATATTTAGAGAGACCAATACACAAGATCATTACATTGATAGAAGCATATTAGAGCACTAGTGAGTTATTCAACATTAAGCTGTTTTGGCACTTACCCATTTTCTGCTTGCCTTTACTCTGAGATATGAGTTTTCTTTTGTTTTGTCTTACACTGGAAAGAGATACTTACCTGGTTGAATCCAATTGATCTTAGAGACATATCCTTTGAAGTATCCACAATAAGAAATTCCACATTCTATAAGTATGTGCAATAAGACATTCCACATGTATTAGTATGTGTAATTGGTGGGAGTGTAACTGCAGCTATGGTTAACAGTTGGTTAATATAGTTATTTTCGTTTACAATTTTATATGCTTATTTTAGTATATTAGTAATAATACACTAATTGTATTTCACTGTATTTCTTATTGGTTTATATAAGATATATATTAGTGGCACAGTATTTTTCTATTTGTTTGTGCAATTATTTCATCTCACGAGACTTGGCACACCTGGTATCCGGTGACGTTTTTCCGCCCTCTTTCTCTTGAGTTGCGACAATAACTGTCAGGATCCGCTTCCCCAGCCTGGTCCCATTCCCCCTCCGTTTGCCCAGGCTGGTCCCATTCCCCCTCCAGCTGGTCCCATTCCCCCTCCAGCTGCAGAACCTGGCCACATTCCTCCTCCAGTCCAGAGGGCCTGCCCGGCACCCCCCTCTAGTGGACTCTTTACGTTACTCCCGTTCCTGCCACGTCTACTGGCTATTATTAATGTGTGTATTCTCCTGATGTCCTTAATGTTCAATGTGTTCGCTGTGGTGTTGTCTTTGTTACCCACTCTGTTCCCTGGTCTGGTCTAGTGTCTTGTCTTTTGTATTTGTATGTATCGTTGTTATTCAGTCCTGTCTTGTTATATATTGTTGTCATTGGCGTTTGTCCAGGTGTGTCTTGTTAGTGATTAGTCCCCTATATATTCTGTCCTTCCCTGGCGCGTGAATACTTTCGGCAACCAACATGCCCTTCCGCGTTGCTCTGATTGGCACAACAGTGAACACATAGTTAAGTACGACTGACAGATGCATTGCAACTATGTGTTCACTGTTGTGTTACTGCTTCTCGGCATAAGCCCCATAATAAGACCGTCTCTGGCTTCGTCCAGCGGACACCATGATGAGCTCAGCGATGCCGCTCACGGCAGCATATTCTCCCCGCTGTTGAAAGCCTTATCGGAGCACGGAGGGTCGTTGATGAGCTCAGCGATGCCCGAGTTGCGCGATTTTTTATTGGTTTGTCATGACAAACCAATTACATAATCCAACATATGTGTAAAGAAACAACATATTCCAGTTAACGGTATATTTTTTTAATGATTCGTTACGGTATAAATTAGCTTAACTGGAGCTTAGTATTGCTGCCTGGCTGAGGCGCGTGTCGCGGCTCATGCGCATGCGCGCACTCGGCCAATCAGAGCAACGCGGAAGGGCATGTTGGTTGCCGAAAGTATTCACGCTTCCCTGTCACTCCCCTGTTGGTCCGTTATCCTATCTTGTCATATTCATAGTTGTTATCATTATAAACGCTGTGGTTGTGATTCGACGCAGTACCCTTCCGTGCTGTGCTCTCCACGTTTGGTATAGTGTAATCTGCCAGCTTATGCTGAGGTACTATTACTATTGTTTTGTTGTAGTTAAAGCCTTGTGAAAGAACAAGTAAAGCCTTTTGTCAACTACACCCCGGTGTGTCCTGCCTGTCTCTCTTCCTCGTTCCTGTGATTGCTATTGGGTCCACACCAACACCGAATCCTTACATGAACTTGGATGGATTATTGACTTATCTGTCGATCTTAATAAGCAAAGGACAATCCATCAAGACAACTTAACAAGACAATCTTCCAAGATAAGGATCAAAGACATACTACCATAACGCATAGATGTTCTCTTATACTGGCACGCAGCCAATAAGGTATTGATTGTTTTGGATGATGATTTTGGTATATGTTACAGTGATGTTCTGACCATGGTGTTAATGGACTTTCAATGTTAATGGTATCTTTTGTATGCTGTATTTTGTATCTGTATGTTATACAGATTTTACGGTTTGGATGGAGAATGAACAAGCTTCATTAAAATCAGTTCAAGAAATCTACTTGTGTTAATTGCGTCGTGCCCAGAGGATGTCACAGGTATCCTGAGGTAACGTTAAATACAGACAACGTTTGTTAGTCAAAATGACTGGACAGGACACACACACGGACAAGTTAAACATCAATCAATTAATTTATTACAACACAGGTAGTTTGAGCTGCCTCTCTCTCTCCACTCCCGAAGTACGTTGCAGTGTGTCTCTGGAAAAGTAGGTCAGCTCACTACACTTATTCTGTTTTTATTGGGCGCAGGTAGGTGCAAACTGCGCATGCTCCATTCTTCTTCTCTTTGCGGCAGCGTTTCAGCGGTTCAGAGTTCTCATTAGGAAGCACTCGTTTTTTAAAAACGATTTTGTGTTTACGGAAAACTTTTTTTAAATGAAAACGAAACAGACCAAAATCGTTTTAGTGTGGACATGGCCTAAGGCTGGCCCCGTCTCTCAGGCTCTGCCAAGAGAGGTATATATATTATGGTAACACGTTAACACTTTATAATACAGCCCACTTATACTATGTTATGTACTGTATACACTGTATTATGTATACAGCCCAGAACTTACAGTGTAATTACACAGAACTTATGGTGTAACTTCATACTTATGGTATGAATGCGTACATGTAAGATACTTATGGTATGAATGCGTACATGTAAGATATTTACCGGCTCCTACTGGTCCTTAACCCTTTCACTACCACACTACCAAAGGGTTCAGTTCAGTTCAGTTCAGAGTTTTTTATTTGCCACATGGAATCATACAATCAGAGTTTCTTCATTACACAATCATAAATAACATTCCATGGACAAAAGGAGCAGGAAGAAGAATAAATCTTATAGTTACCTGCCCCTTATTAACCCTTTAAGGGTTAACCCTTTCACTGTGACAATTCTACTCATCAATTGTCTCCATGCTCTATATATGCTCTCACCCCGACTGTAGGAGTCTATATCCTACTAACCAGTGATGATGTCAATGGGGCCAAGCTCCCGTCCGTACAAGCTGCCTGCGACTCACTGAGAGTTTCAGTAGATTTTACTTTAAAGTTATCGGTTTGGAGACGTCCGTACCAGCCCTTACAGCTCGTTTCACCGGAGCCTAGATCTGCACTCGCTGGAAACGCTCAGACGTTTTGACCTTTTTCTTCTTTCTTTTTTTACAACAGAATCCTCAACTCAACTCGACTTTTGACCGTAATATGGATCTAATAAGCTGGGCTTTTACAGCGATTGATCGCATATGTGACCAGGTATGGACTTCAGGGTCATGTTGAGGGATCTTCATTTTTTTTTAATCATCACTTGAACATTTTGGTGGGATATTTTTCAAGCTACATCCTATGAATCATGGAGATATCAGTAAACGCATTCAGAGATGAATGGTCTTCGAACTTGTGGAGAGGTTCACACCTGTGATTTAATCAACTACAACCCTACCCAGAATGCATTGTATTCCATGGCCCCCCTCTCTCTGGGGACATTAACACCTTGCATCAGGCTCTTTTGTTATGGCAATGACTCTGTCTTGTGGCAAGTTGTTGTGGCAGTTGAAGTATTTGCCTTGTAAGTCTAAAAGCTAAATTACTAAATGTAACTTCTGTAGTGTGGTAGTGAAAGGGTTAACCGTCTGTAGTGTGGTAGTGAAAGGTTTGTTGGAAGCCTCACATAAGCCATGTAATGTTGGGGGTCAAGGTATTGGCTGAAGGAAAGGCTACATCAATAAGCATTTAGATGTTTAGATGTAAAGGTTAACCTTCTGTAGTGTGGCAGTGAAAGGGTTAACCTTCTGTATCTGTGAGATAATTGTTGAATAGATACACAAATGTTCTAGAATGTTTGATTATGACATCATACTGTGACATCACAAATGTTTTCGGGCATTCATAACATTATTTTCTATGATGAATTGAAAATGGGGGATCCTGATGTAAACAAGATGAAAGTCTTTCTCTGGTCTGCATCCCCTTAACAATTGTGTGTATTGAGCTGTACTGTATTGTACCCATTCTGCAATCTGTTAATAAAGTTTTCAATCAATCAAGTTGACCTTCTGTAGTGTGGCAGTGAAAGGGTTAACCTTCTGTAGTGTGGTAGTGAAAGGTTTGTTGGAAGCCTCACATAAGCCATGTAATGTTGGGGGTCAAGGTATTGGCTGAAGGAAAGGCTACATCAATAAGCATTTAGATGTTTAGATTTAAAGGTTAACCTTCTGTAGTGTGGCAGTGAAAGGGTTAACCTTCTGTAGCTGTGAGAGAATTGTTGAATAGATACACAAATGTTCTAGAATGTTTGATTATGACATCATACTGTGACATCACAAATGTTTTCGGGCATTCATAACATTATCTTCTATGATGAATTGAAAATGGGGGATCCTGATGTAAACAAGATGAAAGTCTTTCTCTGGTCTGCATCCCCTTAACAATTGTGTGTATTGAGCTGTACTGTATTGTACCCATTCTGCAATCTGTTAATAAAGTTTTCAATCAATCAATCAAGTTAACCTTCTGTAGTGTGGCAGTGAAAGGGTTAACCTTCTGTAGTGTGGTAGTGAAAGGTTTGTTGGAAGCCTCACATAAGCCATGTAATGTTGGGGGTCAAGGTATTGGCTGAAGGAAAGGCTACATCAATAAGCATTTAGATGTTTAGATTTAAAGGTTAACCTTCTGTAGTGTGGCAGTGAAAGGGTTAACCTTCTGTAGCTGTGAGAGAATTGTTGAATAGATACACAAATGTTCTAGAATGTTTGATTATGACATCATACTGTGACATCACAAATGTTTTCGGGCATTCATAACATTATTTTCTATGATGAATTGAAAATGGGGGATCCTGATGTAAACAAGATGAAAGTCTTTCTCTGGTCTGCATCCCCTTAACAATTGTGTGTATTGAGCTGTACTGTATTGTACCCATTCTGCAATCTGTTAATAAAGTTTTCAATCAATCAATCAAGTTAGCCTTCTGTAGTGTGGCAGTGAAAGGGTTAACCTTCTGTAGTGTGGTAGTGAAAGGTTTCTGCCACTCTTCACAAGCAAAGAGACTTTCCATTCCGTGAAAACCCGCTCTACTCTGCTCTGATTCGCAGACTGTGGGTGGGGGGGAGAAACGCTGAATGTGATTGGATCAGAGTAGCCAGACAGACAGGCAGAGCAGCCAGCCGGACAGTGGAGCACTGAGAGAGAGGAAACGGCGGAGGATTGTTTATCTGGCTTATTGCTGCGGATTCAAGCCAAGTTGCAATAATACAGTACAGCTCAATACACACAATTGTTAAGGGGATGCAGACCCAGAAAGACGTTTGTCTTGTCATCAAATGAATTGCCAGCGCGCGTTCGTCTACAACAACAACCAACGCGTCCTATAATAATAATAACTTGTTTGTTATTTTCTTTGAGTTTCCCTATTGAATGAATTTACTTCTTATACCATTAGGTTGCAATAAATTCACTCGAATTAAATTCGTTCGCTCATCAAATTCGTGACATTCTAAATGTGTTTTAATGTTGTTTAATTTAATGACAATACACCCGCGCGGACTCGCGTTTTTTTTTAATCTTTTTTATATGGACAGGACACTGCGTTTGTTGCGTTGCTATAACTTATAACATTAAGATAAAGTGTATAAACATTGTTCTTCTCCCTGCTAAGAAAGGAGAGCGTTTGGCTGTGTGTGTTTCAACACCTCTTAAGTACCTGTTAAGCTGACAGACCCACACGTAAATCCCCTCACCTGTAGTTTTTCCACAGTATTGAGAGACAATACTGTCGAACTATATAACAATAATTACCTCATTTACAAGTTGTATTTAAGTTTGCAAATAAGAGCAAATAAGAGAACACATTATTGACATTTCAAAGATGTAAAAAAAAACAGATTTAGATTTTTTTCGATTTTCTGAAGAGCAAGACAATTGTTCCTTTTCTGGCACTTGTTTCTCACCGGATCAAATCGGGTTTGGTCACGTCGAGTCACATATTCTCTACAAGGAAGCAGAATGCGGATGACCCATTATGCCCTCTTGGGAGCTATCAGGCGGGATACACCATAAATTCATACGGGACCTGGCTCGCAATATGCTTTTTCCCGCTGGAGATAAACGACGTTGAGGATGTATATCTTCTAATTGTCATGCTGCTCGGCCTGGGCTCCGTCAGCTGCTGGATCTGGTACTGCCTGAAGCTAATTCGGAAGAAGTTGATTTCCCTGGCCAGGGATCTGGCCGGGATCAAGGAAAACCTAATGGAACTGTTTAAGAAAATCGCTGACCTAAGTACCCTGCGCGGTGATGAACAATTGAGCTCCAAGACCATGTTGGAAAGAGGCGAACTCTACCACGTAGACGAACAGTCATGCTTGAAGACAATTCTTGAGAGACTTGCTTCTAACCATGCAGAGGAACTTTCGCGGTCACAGGCCATACTGGATATCACGTCGGAAATTAGGGACGTGAAAATAAAGATGCCACCGTACCGTAATAGGGGATACGACGATGGTGACGATGATTAGACAAAATTGACCTGATTCTGACCATATGCGGCATTTCTGCCTCGAGCTGCATTTTATCACCCCCCCCCCCTCCCCCTTCCCACACCCTCCTTATCCTTTCTGCTGTGGAACGAACCGAGGCCAAGGTCAACGCGGAGGAGTTGACTCTCCGGCGATGTGTGATTTCTGGGAAAGAGGAGACAAACTGTACTGTCTGGAAGCGATAAGATTGATGAGGCCCCCCCTACCCCCACCCCCACCCCCACCCCCACCCCCCCCCCATCCGCCCCTGTTGTCGTAACTCAACTGGCGCCATACGCCGTGGCAGGCTGCCTCTGATGCGCGTCGGTGGGGGCCCCCTTGACTGCTCCACAACCAAATTCCTTACCCGAATCTCCAATGCCCCCCCCCCCCCCTCCACTCCGCCCCCCCTCCAGTTCACCAGGCGCGATCCACTGTGTTTCTACATGGTGGAATGCAGCCGACTATCGCATACAGTGTCTCAGGCCTCCTGTAATGATGACATGTGTCAACAAATGTACATGTCTGTTGAATTTATGCTGTGCCATTGTTACTGTAAAAATGTAATGATTGTGTTGTTGTTAATAACATTAATGAGACGTTGAGCTGTATGTGTGTGTCACGAATTTCCCCAAGGGGATTAATAAAGGAATATCTTATCTTATCTTATCTTATCTTATCTTATCTTATCTTATTTCGGTGAGCTTCTTAGAGAGACACTTAGATTATTGTCTATGATTATGTCTGCTAAAACGTGATTATTGTTCTGTAAAATGAGAGCTATTTTATTGCACTACTTTGTGATTTTATATGCTGAGTTTCCGATAGTTTCAATTATATGCGGATGTTATGCCTATTCTTATGTCTGCACTTTATGCAATGCTCTTATTCTGCCAATATTATGTTCATGTTATGCTTATGTCTATTTTATGTCTATCCGACTGCTGTGAAGCACGTTGGGCTGAAATTCTTGTATGAAAGGTGCTATACAAATAAAGTGTATTATTATTATTATTATTATTATTATTATTATTATTATTATTATTATTATTATTATTATTATTATTATTATTATTATTATTATTATTATTATTATTATTATTATTATTATTTATTATTATTATTATTATTATTATTATTATTATTATTATTATTATTATTATTATTATTATTATTATTGTTATTGTTATTGTTATTGTTATTAATATTATTATTATTATTATTATTATTATTATTATTATTATTATTATTATTATTATTATTATTATTATTATTATTATTATTATTATTATTATTATTATTATTATTATTATTATTATTATTATTATTATTATTATTATTATTATTATTATTATTATTATTATTATTATTATTATTATTATTATTATGATTATGATTATGATTATGATTATTATTATTATTATTATTATTATTAGTAGTGTAACTGAGGGGTACAATTCCCTGACTGTATTACTAGATATGATACTTACTACCACTACCTTTGTACTTAATATTCGGCCACCCAGTACACGGCATAAATATATTATCATGAACACTCTCACGTAGATGAAACGGATCCAACACAAATGTACGAATTAGAAACAGGTCTTTATTTCCTACACAGCGATGGTGTGTAGAATAAACACTTAATCACTTAATTACATTTATGAATTGAAATAGTATGCACTTTTATGGCAAGGAGTATTCGTCGGTATATCAATAGATAATGTCCAATCTCTGAAGGCGCAGGTGGTAAATATACGACCTGGAATAGTTAAGGAATAACAGCAATGATACTTTAATGATTATAGGCTGGATACACTAGAGGGGGTTAATCCGGTCGCTTGTAAGCCGACAGGAGTAGGAGGGGGGGGGGGGGTAGAATCCAGCTGCCTCGTCCGGCCAAGGGTATCCCAGGAGAACCCACTGTAGTGCCGTTCAATGCGCCGGCGATCCTTGGACCACAGATGAAAGCAGGTGGACTCTTCAAGTTTCAAGTTTCAAGTTTCAAGTTTCTTTAATAGTTGTCATACAGAAGTACAGAATACTTTTGTACAAAATGCTTCTTACTGTTGCGCTCCAGAGACTGTGCATGACAAGATAAGTATGAAATAAAAACATAGTAAAAATTAGAAGAGAAGAAAAAAAAAAAAAAAAAAAAGAGGTCACAGTGTTCAGTTTAGACATATGTACAATGTTCGTAGACGTAGTTACCATACAATATACAATACTGTGCAGTGTACTAATATACAATACTATATAGTGCAAGGCATAAATGGACGAGGTGCAGTTTAGGTACAATTCACAGTAGGTGTACGAGTTGTAGTGCAAATCCTTTATCAATAAATATAAAGTGTAAGTGTGTTTGTGTGATCTAAAGTGTGGAGAGTGGGTGCTGCAGTGTGTTGTTTGTTTGAGTGAGTGTGTGTGTGCGTGTGGGTGTGTGTGCTGTGTGCATTTGATGGTTGTTGCATAGTGATTATTGTTCGTTTAGCGATTATTGTTCGTTTAGCAGCCTGATGGCCTGGGGATAGAAGCTCCTTCTGAGTCTTTCTGTGCTCGCCATAAGACTCCGGTATCGCTTGCCTGACGGCAGCAGTTCAAAGAGGCAGTTGTTCGGGTGGCTCGAGTCCTTAATAATTCTCTTAGCCTTCCCCTTGCACCGCTTGTTGTAAATGTTCTGGAGGGTGGGAAGCCCCCCTCTAATTGTGCGTTCGGCTGAACGTGTCACTCTTTGTAGTCTGCTACGGTCTTGTGCAGTGCTATTCCCAAACCAGGAGGTGATGTTGCCGGTCAGGATGCTCTCTATTGTACATGAGTAGAAGTTCCTAAGGATCTTCTGACTGACTTGGAACTTCCTTAGGCGCCTGAGGAAGTAGAGGCGTTGTCGTGCCTTCTTCACAACACTGTCAATGTGTGTGGTCCATGTCAAGTCCTCGGATATGTGGGCTCCGAGGTACTTGAAACTGTTCACTCTCTCAACTGGTGCCCCGTCGATGCTGAGGGGGCTGTAGTCCTTGACCCCCGACCTCCTGAAGTCCACAATCATCTCTTTTGTTTTGCTGACGTTCAGGGAGAGGCAGTTCTCCTGACACCACTGTGACAGGTTCTCTACCTCTTCCAGGTAGGCCCTTTCGTCGTTGGCAGAGATCAGGCCCACCACTACTGTGTCATCAGCAAATTTGATGATGGTGTTGTTGTTCCGCTGTGCTACGCAGTCATGTGTGTACAGGGAGTAGAGGAGGGGGCTCAGAACACAGCCCTGGGGGGCCCCTATGTTGAGCGTGATGGATGAGGAGGTGCAGTTGCCGGCTCTTACCACCTGGGGTCTGCCCGTCAGGAAGTCCAGGACCCACTGGCACAGGTCATAGTTCAAGCCCAGGTCCCTGAGCTTGGCTATGAGTTTGGAGGGGACTATGGTATTGAATGCTGAGCTGTAGTCGATGAACAGCATTCTCACATAGTTCCCCTTCCTCTTGTCCAGATGTGATGCTGCTGTGTGCAGCACATGGGCTATGGCGTCCTCCGTGGACCTGTTGGGGCGATATGCAAATTGCAGAGGGTCCAGGTTGATGGGGAGGGAGGAACAGATGTAGCCCTTCACTAGCTTCTCAAAGCACTTCATGGCTATGGAGGTGAGGGCTACAGGGCGGTAGTCGTTGAGGCAAGCGGGCGTAGATTTTTTGGGTACAGGGATGATGGTGGACTTCTTCAGACAGGTGGGGATGACGGCCTGTTCCAAGGACAGGTTGAAGATGTCAGTGAATACCGGGGCCAGTTGGTCGGCACAGACTTTTAGGACGCAGCCGGGGATG
Organism: Notolepis coatsorum; assembly: GCF_963971535.1. Classification (NCBI taxonomy): domain Eukaryota; kingdom Metazoa; phylum Chordata; class Actinopteri; order Aulopiformes; family Paralepididae; genus Notolepis; species Notolepis coatsorum. The sequence goes on from NC_140172.1 coordinate 142,179,553, forward strand.
CCGTCCGGTCCTGCTGCCTTCCTGATATCCACTTTTTTAAAGATCCGTCTCACCTCATGCTCTGTTACCCTGAACACTGAGTCTCCATCAGCAGACCCCCCCCCCCCCATTGCCGTGGTTTGTAGGCTGGTGTTGTTATTCACAGCCTCAAACCTCGCATAGAAGGAGTTGAGATCATTTGCTAAGGAGATGTCACTGTTCAGTTTGAGGGGGGTTCCTTTGTAGTCTGTCATTGTTCTGAGGCCCTGCCACATGCCTCTAGAGTCAGCCTGTTCAAACTGAAGTTCAACTTTATCCCTGTAACGCCGTTTTGCCTCTATTACTGCTCTCCTGACGTTGTATCTTGCCATCTTGTGTTCTTCCATGTTGCCTGTCACCAGCCCGGTGTTGTATGCTGATGTGCGCACTTTCAGAGCCTCACGGACGGATTTGTCTACCCAGGGCTTTTGGTTTGGGTAGATATTAATTTTGGTGGTGGGGATTATTACTTCTACCTGAGTACAGACATAGTCAATCACCGTTTCGGTGTATTCGTTAATATTGGCTGTGTTATCACGGAGTACACTCCATTCTGTGCTTCCCAGCACTGCTTGGAGTGACTCTACTGACGTCACGGTCCAACGCTTAACCTCTCCAAGCTCTCTCCGGTCCACGGGGGAGAGATGTGGAGAGACCTCGTCTTGCAGAGCGTCTCCTCACCTTGCGTCCTCTCTAGGGGGGGGGGTTCCAACACACGGTAGTGTCGGGGGTCTTTATCCATAGAATAATCAAAGTATCCAAAGCATAATCCGTGCCTGGGAAGGCGGGCTGTCGTCGGTAGAATAATCCGGTATACAGGTCCACTCGCTCGTCGGCTCTGGGGCTCCTCGGGTGCAGCTTCACATAGGGTCAACCACCCTGGGTAAGCAGCCAGTTCTCTGCCCGAAACGATGGGGTACTGACTACGGTAGTATTCTCACCGCACGAAGCACTATATATTAACAGACTATTATTAGCTTAATAGACTACGTCCAACTCGACGATATAGTGCCAAATATGACTATTCAAATATTAATATACACGATGTCTCAATACCGATGGTAGGCCGAACTTGGCCTTACTCCCACACGTGGCATCGCGGGGAGGCTTTACGTCTGTGACTCTATTGGAGGGTAAGAAACTGGACTGAAAAGAAAGTCCTACTTTAGTAGCGCAGTATATATACGCACTATGAACAAATAGTCCCATTAGTGGTGCGGTAGCCAAATTCCTACGCGGAACTAGGACTTGTTCGTAGATGTCGAGCGGTACGTTTGAACTGGGTCTGAGGGGTATGGCAGCCTGGCACCAAGGTCTCGACCAATAGTAGAATGGAGACTATTATGGGATGTTCAGTAGGCTAGAATGGATATTCAATGCATATTGTACAAGGAATATACAAGGGATATCAGGGAATATTAGAGAATATACAAATACAATTAAATATATATATATAAATAAATATATATATTCGGTTTAATCTGGCCCTTCACAACAGCCACCCCCTGAATAGGTCCCAGACCTAATCAGTTAAACGGAGACAGATTAATCGCGTTGTCTATTTACACATAAGGGTTTGCTGTAGGGGTCAGTCAACTTCACAAAGTCATAGGGTTGTAGGGTCATGGTCATCATCGATTGTGTCTGGGAGTCGAGGCAGTTCTATGAGCCTTGCCACGGGACGGGTGTAAGTGCGACCCTGGACGAGCACTTCAGCTGCTCGGACCTTGCCGTCGGCACCGGTGATCACTTTGCTTACGCGGCCGGCCGGCCACATAGCTCTGGGCAGTGATTGATCAATAATCATGACGACTGTTCCTTCTGTCAAATTGTCTCTCTCCTTTACCCACTTCTGGCGGGTCTGTAGAGACGGTAGGTAGTGCAGTAGGAAACTGTTCCAAAACTTGTCGGCTAATACTTGGCTGTACCTCCACATTCGTCGGCCGTTCGCTTCTTCAGGCCGGTACATTGTCTGGGGTAATGCAGGATCTAGCCGCCCCATCAGGAGTGTGTTGGGGGTAACTGGGTCGATATCCGCCACATCACTGGAGACATATCCGAGGGGCTTCGAGTTAAGTACTCCCTCAATCTCCGTGAGGACTGTCATTAGGACTTCTTCCGCCACAGTCTGGGCCCCAAGTACTGCGTACAGGGCTGTCTTTATGGAGCGCACTTCTCGTTCCCAAGTGCCACCGAAGTGGGGTGCGTTTGGGGGGTTGAATTGGAAATCAACCTGTGCTGGAGCGAGGTGGGTCTTAAGTTCTGGGCCCATAGCTTGGAAGCTCTCTCTCAGCTCTCTTTCGCCGCCTTTGAAGTTTGTCCCATGATCGGACAATAGGGTAGACGGTCTTCCTTTCCGTGATGTGAATCTACGGAAGGCCATAAGGAATGAGTCTGTGCTCATGGTCGGGAGAAGCTCGATGTGTATCGCTCTGGTGGTCATGCATTTGAATACAATACCCCACCGCTTCTCGGTTCCTCTTCCTTTCTTTATGTGCAGCGGGCCAAAGCAGTCCATACCCGTTGAGTGGAATGGCTTGTCACCAATTCGGAGGCGACATGGAGGAAGGTCAGCCATCCTTGGTATGCTGGGCTGCGCGCGCCACTTGCGGCAGTCTAGACATGTTCGTTGGAAGCGTCGTACCGCCTCTCTTCCTTGTAGGATCCAGTAACGACGTCTGATTTCCGCGAAGACTCTTTCTGCTCCTGCGTGATGTACATCCTCATCGTATTTCTTTATAATCAGCTCTGTGACCTTGTGTCGGCTGTTCAATGCGATCGGGTATTTAATGTCATCCGGTAGATTGGGGGCTCTGCGTAGGCGACCACCCACTCTGATGAGGGTGTGAGCGTCGCTCTCGGGGGCCAGGTGAATTAATCTGCTGTCGGATGGGACGGGCTTTCCTCCCTGTAGACAGGCCAATTCATCGGGGAACAAGTCTCTCTGGGCTCGCTGCAGTAGAAGCAATTCTGCTTCCTCGTAGTTAGCTGCTGACATATCAGCGGGGGACTTGCACTCCGGGTGGTACCGCAGGAATGTTCTTTGTTGTGCACTCTCTATGGACGTGCAATCGTTTATGTTAGGGTCGGTGGAGGCTACGGTGCTCAATCCACAGAACACAGACTTCTTAATTTCCACCTCCTCTGGACTTGCTTCCCTCGGGATAGGCATGGGCCACTGTCCTTCCGGGAGTCTTAGGAATGCGGGGCCGTCACTGTAGACATTGCGACGGGTGAGGTCATCCAGGGGCATCCCCCGGGTGATGACGTCAGCTGGGTTCTGTTTTGTATCAACGTAGCGCCACTCTGTTTCTCCGGTTAACTCTTCGGTTAAGTCTTGAATCTCGGTGACTCTGACTCCCACGAAGACTTTGTACTTGCATGAGTCCGATTTGATCCAGGCGAGTACCGTCGTGGAATCTGACCACAGGATTGTTCTAGACACCGGTATGGTGAGCTCACGTTGGATGAGCGTGGCTAGGTGCGCTCCGGCTAGGGCTGCGCAGAGCTCTAGACGTGGGATAGATTGTTGCTTGCGTGGGGCTATTCTCGAGCGGGCGAGGACAAATGCTGTGTAGATCTCTCCCCCTTGGTCTTGGGCCCGCAAGTAGGCTACTGATCCGTATGCGACCTCTGAGGCGTCACTGAAGACGTGTAAGTCCATTTTACATGTCTCTGGCCTCACCTTGGGTGGGAAGTAGCTTCGGCGCATATTAACGCCTGGGAGTGAGTGGAGCTCCATCTCCCACTCTCTCCAGGTGGATGCAAGGTGTGCGGGAATGGGGTCGTCCCAGCCCTGGTCCTTGTCCCACAATGCTCGTACAATCATTTTTGCCCTGGTGGTGTACGGTAGAATACATCCTAGCGGGTCATATTGTCGGGCGAGTGTTGTGTACACACTCCGTCTGGTGGTCGGCGCCGCCGCCGGCCTTCCCTGCTCCGTAGTCAGGGGCTTGTGTCTGTAGTGAAGCGAATCTGTTTTGAATCGCCACACCAATCCCAGGGTCATCTCCTGGGCTTCTCCCGGGATTGTAGCCATCCAGGTCTCGCTGCTGGCTGCCTTGTCCTCGGAGGAGAGGCTGCGCAGTACTTGCGGATCGCTGCTGGCCCACTGCCTGAGATCAAAGCCGCCTTTGATCAATGAGGCGCGGAGTTTAATCAGGAGAGCCTCGGCTTCTTCCTGGGTTAAAAGGCTTTGTAGACAGTTGTCTACGTAGAAGCTGTTCTTTACGCTGTGTCGGACCTCTTCGTCCGCTGCTGGGTCCTCTGCTACATGTTTCTGTAGTGCAAATGTCGCACAGCAGGGGCTGCACGTCGTTCCGAAGGGGAGGACTTCCCATTGGTAGATGGCTGGGTGCTCATCTCCTGGCTTCTCTCTCCATAGGAACCGTAACAGGGGCTTGTCCGCCTCTACTAATCTCACCTGCAGGAACATTCCTTTAATGTCCCCGCTGATGGCCACCTTTTCCTGGCGGAAGCGGAGTAGAACGCCGAGTAGGGAGGGGCCGAGTGTGGGACCGGGCAGTAACTCTTTATTCAGATTTTGGGATCCGATCTGGTAGCTTAGTGTCACACGCACTACTTTTAGGAGTAGTCGGGCTCCACTGCTGCTGGCGGGATCTATGTACATGACGCTCGCTTTGCGGCTGGATGGTGCAGGTGAAGGGCGCCGTCTGTTACTGTCGTGAAGTATGTCCAGATGGGCTCCATCGCACTTGGTGCACCTTTTCTTTAAGCGGCATTCGGCTGCCATGTGTGAGCGCGCACAGCGAAAACAGCGCTTGTTGGACTTTATCCATTGACCTGCTTCCTCCGCGTTCAGCTTGGGGAAGGAGTCACATTGCGCTAGCCAGTGTTCTTTCTCACAGTAGGGGCACACTATCTTCCACTTCTCCGTTCTGGAGGGGGTACTGTGGCTCCTGCTGCTCGGTACTGACTCCGATTGGTGCATCACAGTCACCGATCTTCTTCCATCATTTAGTCGTCTGGTTCCTTCTCTGGAGCCAGGGGTGCTCCGTCCGAATGTATCTAGCCGTAGGCTGCTGACTTCTCTCGCTAGGAAGTCTGCTAGATCGAGGAGGTTCGGTTCGGGGCCATTCGGGTCTCTGTGGTCCCTCTGCCGCCTAAAGCGCTCCTGACGAGCGGGCGGTAGCTTCTCCAGGATCCTTTCCACATTTGAGTTGGCGTAAAGTTCATACTTCCCCTTCTCTCTTTGCGCTCCCAACATCCCTACCAGGGACTGCACTCTGAGGGACAGGTCGTCCAGTGCTCGATTGTCTATTGCTGGGGGTAAGCGGTCGATGTGTCGGATCTCCTGGATCACGTAATCCCATATGCGCCCATACCTCTGGTCCAATGCTACCAGCGCTGCTGTGTATGGGGTGGTGGAAGTCGCGTAGGCGAGCGCTATATTATGTGCGCGGGGCACCTTTAAGTGCTGCAGTAGGATGGCGTATTTGTGGCGTTCATCCAATACATCCACCAACATGGTCTCCAGACACATGCGGAGTTCTGTATACTGGGCCCGGTTCTCTTGGGTGAAGTCGGGTACCATAGGCGTGCCAATGTATGACGCTGACTGTGGATACATCGGCGAGCGTTGGGGGAGAGGCCTCCTAGGCGAGTCTCCTCCCGCTCCTTGGTATGGGCTGGTACCGGCAGTGTACCATGGCCCGCTTGTCCAGGTGCTGTTCCTCGGTGCGGGTCGTGCGTCGTGCTCACCCGTGTATAGAGTCGGGGGTCTGTAGCGCAGCTCCGCGGGAGTATAGCCTGGGTTGTACCGGACCTCCTGGTCCGGTAGAGTACTGTGCTGTCTTCGGGCGCGGTGGTCCTCCTCTTCCTTTTCGTCTTCAGTTAGGTCATCCAGTGCTTGTAGTCTCTGGTTTAGCCTCCCCACAGGATATGCTGCTCCTTCCCGGTTGCTAGGTCTCGCTTGGACCGGTGGGGGGAGGTGGTCTGTGGGGGGTATAGACCTCGTCTGTTGGTCAAGTTCAGGGTTGTTTACTCGGCTAGGGGATGCCGCCCTGGAGGTGTGTCTAGACGAGTTCCTGGAGCCTCTGGCGGAGGGAGAGGGTGTTGTCCGTCTGATCAGCTGTTCTATTAGTTGCGCTTGCTGTCTGTCGCGCTCTGCGTCCCGTAGAGCACCAGCAGCTGCTCGCTGGCTGTCTGCTCGGTCTCGGGCCACATTCTCTTCCATCTGAATGCGTCTTATTTCCAGGCGTATGTGCTCTTCTTCGCTCCGTTGCTGTAGCTGCAATCGATCGCGTTCACCCTGGAGTCTATCGCGTTCAGTAGAGGCTTTCAGGCTGACGAGGAATGCCTGCTGTAGGGTCCTCTCTGCCTCGCTGGGAGAAGGCGGTTGTATAGGAGAGCCTTCCCTCGGGGTACTCCTTGCGGAGCCTTGGAGCTCTATCTCCACGGTGCTCTCCCCGTCTTCTTCCGTGCCGAGTTCTCTCTCGGTAGCGTTGTATTCCTCCCGGGACTCATCGGGGACTACTTCTTCAGTACTGGCGGGGTGTGAAGTCATGTCTGGTTCCCACTGGTCCCCACCGTGAACTTGGTCAGTTACATTAGAGCCCGTAGGGGCCTCTATGGTCGGGGTAGTCTGGGCGTTGGGGTTAGACATACTTTTACTTTCTAGTTTTACCGCGTTTACTGTTAGTAGAAGACTAGGTTGTTGACTGACAGCGTAAGCCTCTAAGTACTGAGGGAGCCGTTGTTCGCGCTGCGGGCGTTGGTTAGGAGGATCGTTTCGTGGAGTGTTCATCATAGGCCATTTCAATATTAATAACACTATATTAATATTACACTAATTACCCTCCGGCTCGAAGGACCAATTGTAACTGAGGGGTACAATTCCCTGACTGTATTACTAGATATGATACTTACTACCACTACCTTTGTACTTAATATTCGGCCACCCAGTACACGGCATAAATATATTATCATGAACACTCTCACGTAGATGAAACGGATCCAACACAAATGTACGAATTAGAAACAGGTCTTTATTTCCTACACAGCGATGGTGTGTAGAATAAACACTTAATCACTTAATTACATTTATGAATTGAAATAGTATGCACTTTTATGGCAAGGAGTATTCGTCGGTATATCAATAGATAATGTCCAATCTCTGAAGGCGCAGGTGGTAAATATACGACCTGGAATAGTTAAGGAATAACAGCAATGATACTTTAATGATTATAGGCTGGATACACTAGAGGGGGTTAATCCGGTCGCTTGTAAGCCGACAGGAGTAGGAGGGGGGGGGGGGGTAGAATCCAGCTGCCTCGTCCGGCCAAGGGTATCCCAGGAGAACCCACTGTAGTGCCGTTCAATGCGCCGGCGATCCTTGGACCACAGATGAAAGCAGGTGGACTCTTTGTGGGCCGGCTCTCTCCGGTCCACGGGGGAGAGATGTGGAGAGACCTCGTCTTGCAGAGCGTCTCCTCACCTTGCAGCCTCTCCAGGGGGGGGGGTTCCAACACACGGTAGTGTCGGGGGTCTTTATCCATAGAATAATCAAAGTATCCAAAGCATAATCCGTGCCTGGGAAGGCGGGCTGTCGTCGGTAGAATAATCCGGTATACAGGTCCACTCGCTCGTCGGCTCTGGGGCTCCTCGGGTGCAGCTTCACATAGGGTCAACCACCCTGGGTAAGCAGCCAGTTCTCTGCCCGAAACGATGGGGTACTGACTACGGTAGTATTCTCACCGCACGAAGCACTATATATTAACAGACTATTATTAGCTTAATAGACTACGTCCAACTCGACGATATAGTGCCAAATATGACTATTCAAATATTAATATACACGATGTCTCAATACCGATGGTAGGCCGAACTTGGCCTTACTCCCACACGTGGCATCGCGGGGAGGCTTTACGTCTGTGACTCTATTGGAGGGTAAGAAACTGGACTGAAAAGAAAGTCCTACTTTAGTAGCGCAGTATATATACGCACTATGAACAAATAGTCCCATTAGTGGTGCGGTAGCCAAATTCCTACGCGGAACTAGGACTTGTTCGTACATGTCGAGCGGTACGTTTGAACTGGGTCTGAGGGGTATGGCAGCCTGGCACCAAGGTCTCGACCAATAGTAGAATGGAGACTATTATGGGATGTTCAGTAGGCTAGAATGGATATTCAATGCATATTGTACAAGGAATATACAAGGGATATCAGGGAATATTAGAGAATATACAAATACAATTAAATATATATATATAAATAAATATATATATTCGGTTTAATCTGGCCCTTCACAACAAGTAGTATTAGTATTATTATTATTATTATTATTATTATTATTATTATTATTATTATTATTATTATTATTATTATTATTATTATTATTATTATTATTATTATTATTATTATTATTATTATTATTATTATTATTATTATTATTATTATTCAGTCAGCTTGTACAGACAGGAGCTCGACCCCATTGACTTTGCATTGGTTTGTGTCGTAATCGTAACTATCCAAAGCTAGTATTAGCTAACCTTTGTACTGTCTTTTACTATCATGCACTTTGCCACTAAATAATCGTCCTTGCCTATATTACATTTACTACCTACTATGCTAATATGTCTTTACTACTATACACTCAAGACTGCAGTACCGGGACTTCCGGTATGGTGAGCAGGGAGTAGGATGCGTTTTTCCCTCTCTCCCTCGTGTTTTTTTTAATTCTACGTTTTAAGACTCCAAACCCTCATAATTCTTGTTTATATGCAAGTAAATATTTATCTTCGCAAAGATGACATCCAAGACTCCAAGACCAAAACGGGGCGATGATCAGAATGAGGAGGAGGCTGACGACGCTTTTAGCAAGGCCTGGCTGGCCACCCTGCTTGAAAGCCACAAAGAGGCTATGACCACCGAGTTCAGAAAAGCCATTACCACTCTGGAAAATAAACTTGACCAAATGAAATCGGACGTGGCCGACAACGGACAGCGGGTCAAGTCCCTGGAGGAGAATGCGGAATCTGTAAGCGAAAGAATTGCGTCGCTAGAGGCTACATGTGCTGATCTGAGGGCTAGCCATGCTATGCTAAAGGCTAAGGCGGAGTACCTCGAGGCTCGAGGGCGACGTAACAACCTTCGGATCATTGGACTACCAGAACAGATTGAGGGCCCGAGACCAACATCCTTCTTCGCCACCCTTTTATCCCAGGTTCTTGGGGCAGAAACCCTCCCTAACCCTCCAGAATTGGACCGCGCACACAGGTCGCTGGCAGCTAAACCGAAGCAGGGTGAAAAGCCTAGGCCTGTTATCATCAGGTTCCATAATTATCAAACCAAAGAACGGGTGATCCGGGAGGCCAGAAAGAGAAGGGCGGAGATGCAGTACGACGGTCAACAAATTGCTTTCTACGAGGATTATACCCCGGCTGTGTTGGAACAGTGAGCACCGTACCGCGATGTGATGGCACTACTTTACAAACGGGGGCTGAGGCCTAGTCTTCACTACCCGGCCAAATTGATGATTACGGAGGAGAGCGGGGACAGACTACGCTTCATGTCTGTTGGCGATGCCGAAGCGTACCTTAAGGCCAAGCTAGCCTAGCGTGGACGGCTACCTAACGAGTACCTAGTGGTAAGCTAACCTGACGCCGGGAGCAATGAACAATGAATGTAGAATGCGAGACTGAATTTATAGACATTGGTTGGGCTAAACTGGTCGACCGCGTTAGACCTGACACTTAGACCTCATGGGGAGATGCTATTGACATTAAGCGGACTGGCTTCTGAAACTGAACTTTATGCTTCCCAAATAGCCGACGCGGATTCTATTTGCACGTATTTCTAATTCCCCCTTTTTTTATTATTCTTTAATAGCTCTTATTTTACATGTGTCTCTCTCTCATTCAAACTGTAGACGTTCCCTCTGTTTAGAGGCTGCTAGATAAATAGACTGGACCGGTTTGACAGGATAATGAAGGTTCTATTTGTATGCTTTAGGAGTACTCAATGCGCGGATTGGAATGTACAGAGACTGGGCCTGAATTTACTAGACCATTTACCTAGGTCTAACGGACACCTCGGGCCAGCTGAAACCAACACCAACAGCAATAGACATGATTACGACGTATTGGGTGTTCGGCTGAATTGTGGACCTTGGTTGTATTATAGTGCCCAGTCACTATAGATTGGCCACCTATGCCTCAGAAGGGTAATATTGTTATTTCAATCGGAGTGACTCCTTCAAAAGGAACCCTATGCCAACCAGGTTGCTATAGCCATGACCTTGTGAATGATTGCATGCCGTTTTCTTCTGCTCCCTATTTCGTATTTTTTGTTGTTGCCCCTTTTTTTAATTTTTTTTTTATATATATATAATTTTCCTTTTTTTCTTAACTTAATTTGTCCTTTCTTTTTGTATGGATTTATATACATATGACTCTCTAGGCAGGGTGAGCATATTCAGGGTGCACATGCTCCTCTTAATATCTGAGGGTCTCAATACAAACAAACCGGATAGTATCTATTGGGTAGTGGGGGTTTTGTATGCTTGTTTCAGGAAGCACTCAAGGTACTGACTGAACCAACTCAATTTGCACACGCTTCTTTTTACTGTCTTAAGGTACAGGTCTCTAACACTGCCGAATGTAACTAACCACATTACCTCTCTATACATATTTTAGGTACATTGTAAGGTCCCTGAATCGTGTAACCACTGTAACTGCATATACCTCCTGTTTATTACTATGTTACTCTTTAAATGTATGTATATATTTTTTATATAGACAGAAGGAGAAGGGGGGAAAAAGAAAAGAAGAAAGTGGCGCCTCTTTTTCAACTCTGTTTTGGTTTTGCAATCTTTATATCCCTAGTGGGCTTGGTAGCAGGGGCTAAAGACACTCTCCTCGAGCTGTTGTAGGCTGGAGGCGGGCTTTGCCCAGGTCCACTGAATTATAGGTTGACCTACACACACTGGAGCGCCTCGGTTTACTTGTTCACTCTCAACTTTCTATGGGTCACACTCCTTATTGGGAGTCATTGGTAGCGATTTTACGTCCATGCTCTAATGGATGAGCCCCGAGATGTGTTGCAAATATCTTTCATTTTTATTCCAATTTTAATTTTTGAATTTAATCAACCCTTTTTTAGTTTTGGTTTTTATTTTTAATTTCTTTGGCTGTTTGAATGTTCTTTTAACACAAATTTAAAAGTTTATCCATAACCATATTGGAGGCTGTTCGAAATGAATGGGAGAGAGGGGAAAAGGGGAGTGAGGATGAAGTCTCCACCGGAAGGAACGTATCCGGAGAGGTACAGAGGCTGTTGCTGTTCCCTTAGGGACCAAGGGATGTACCCCCGGGTGAGTATGTTTGTGTATGGTTGTGTGGGTGTATGTGTGTGCGTCAACCCCCCCCCTTTCTCTATCCCCCTCTACCTTTCTCCTCTCTTCCAATGTTTTATCTTTTCAACTCAGGTATGTATATGGCAGTGACGGGCAGGAACATCCGTTTCGTCTCATGGAATGTCAAAGGGATGAATAACTCTATCAAGGCTAACAAGGTACTTAACCATCTACGGCATCTCAAGGGTGACCTTTGTTTTTTACAAGAGACACACATCTGCACCTCAGATATCCCCCGTATTAAGAGAGCATGGATAGGACACATTTTTCATTCTAAATTCTCAGCAAAAGCCAGGGGAGCTGCAATTATTATACATAGGGATGTACCCTTCGAGCCTTCCACCATTTTAACTGACCTTGACGGACGATATGTTATAGTGTCGGGCAGGCTGCAGAACATTCCGGTGTTTTTGGCCTCAATATATGCACCAAATTGGGACAATGATACATTTGTATCTAATTTATTTTCCTCGATACCTAACCTTAATGATCATCACATAATTATCGGAGGAGACTTTAACCAGGTCCAAAACATAGAACTGGACAGGTCTTCGGATAGACGTACTACCATCTCCAAAGCGGCGAACATCCTAAAATTTCATATGGAACAGCTTGGCCTTATAGACCCTTGGAGAGCAAAATGTCCTACCGATAAACTTTTCTCCTTCTTCTCCCATGTCCACCACACGTATTCGAGGATAGACTTCTTCTTACTAGATGAAAAACTACTACATAGTGTAGTCTCTACTAAGTACCATAGTATAGTCATTTCCGATCATGCCCCCGACATCCGTTGAAATTAACTTCCCCCAGGGTAGAACACCCTCTAAATTTTGGAGATTCAATTCCCACTTATTATCTGAACCTGAATTTAAGGATTTTATTCATGCACAAATAAAAATCTTCTTTGAGATAAACGACACACCTGAAGTTAGCAGTGACATGCTCTGGGAGGCCTTTAAGGCTGCCTCCGCGGACAGGCCATCTCCTTCACCTCTCATTTTGGGAAGCAGGAACAATCCAAATTAACGGGTATATCAGATGAGATTAAACGTTTGGACATCCAGTATTCGTCTAAACCCACCCCTGCTCTATATAAAAAAACGACTCCAGCTGCAATCACAATATGATTTGCTTTCAACTAGTAAGATCGAGAGACTACTCTTGTACACCAAGCAACGTTTTTTGGAACAGGGGGATTACTTGCGTACCAAGCACGAGTGGCGAGTGCCTCTAGACTGATTCCCAGGATAAAATCCCAATTAGGTGTCACTACAACAGACCCTATGGACATTTCTGAAATTTTCTCTGACTACTATTCCAAACTTTACACATCGGAGTCTTCCCAGCAGGACTGGGATCGCCCAAACCCCCTCAAGTCTCTTAAGTACCCTCAGGCGAATAAAGCGGAAGCTGAAGAGTTAGGCACGCCTATAACCATCTCTGAAGTGACTGAGGCAATCAAATCTCTACAAAGTGGCAAATCACCCGGGCCAGATGGCTATACTACAGAATTTTATAAAACCTACTCCGTGTTGGTTGCTCCTTTTCTACTGAGAGTATATAATGACTCCCTTCTAAAGGGCCAAATGCCGCCCACGCTATCAGAGGCGTCACTGTCCCTGCTGCTCAAATTCTAAAGGGCCAAATGCCGCCCACGCTATCAGAGGCGTCACTGTCCCTGCTGCTCAAAAAAGGTAAAGACCCTCTCCTTTGTAGCAGTTACAGACCAATCTCCCTCCTTAATGTGGATTGTAAAATATTGGTCGTTTCGTGCCGTCTTCAGAAGGTGGTCCCGTTCCTGATAGACCCGGATCAGACGGGTTTCATCATGGATAGGCAATCCTTCTTTAACACCAGAAGGGTGTTAAATATCCTTTTCACAACCACGACTGGCGTGCCAGAAATGGTACTCTCCCTGGATGCTGAGAAAGCGTTTGACAGAGTGGAATGGAGGTACCTGTTCCATACACTTGAGAAATTCGGTTTAGGACCGGGTTTTATTTCATGGATAAAACTCCTATACGCGTCCCCGGTGGCCTCGGTTAATGTGAATGGTACCAAGTCGGGCCAGTTTGCGCTTTATCGTGGCACTCGTCAAGGATGCCCGCTTTCTCCCTTGCTCTACGCGCTCGCCGCAGAACCTTTAGCCATATGGCTTCGCAGTGAGGACAGATTTGAGGGGATTGAGAGGTTCGGCCTGGTTCATAAACTCTCATTGTATGCCGACGATCTCCTACTTTATGTCTCCAATCCGTCATCATCCATCCCTGTTATCCTGGATATTCTAGAACAACATAGGCAGCTCTCTGGGTACAAACTTAATCTCCAGAAAAGTGAATATTTACCTGTTAATGCATCTGCGGAACGGCTTCCTCAATCGCTTTTCCCCTTTAAAAGGGCCAGGGAAGGATTCACATATCTAGGGATTTTTATGGCCAAATCACAGACGGAGCTCTTCGCAAAAAAATTCCGTCCTCTGCTGGATCGCTTTAAGTTAGATCTGACGAGATGGTCCTCTCTACCCCTCTCGCTTCTGGGAAGGGTTAACCTGATAAAGATGGTGGTCTTACCCCGATTTTTATACGCTTTTCAGCATATACCAATATTTATTAATAAAGCCTTTTTCACTTAGATTGATCAACTTATAGGTTCATTCCTGTGGGGTAACAAAAGAACACGTATTAAGAGGACGATCATGCAACTTCCCAAATCGGAAGGGGGTTTGGCTTTGCCCAATCTTCGCTATTACTACTGGGCATGTAATATAAACAAACTCCTTTACTGGAGGACCAGGAGGGAGGAAGAAGACCAACCCCAATGGGCTCGGATGGAAGTCTCCTCTTCAAAGTACTCACTCTGGTCTGTGGCAACATCCCAACTACCCATTTCGATCCCTATTAAACAGGTGGCCCGGAACCAAATTGTAACGGATACTTTGAAAATCTGGAATCAGTTTAGGAAACAATTTGGCCTACACGCTCCGTCGGGGCTAGCTCCAATCTCTCGCAATCACCTATTCTTACCGTCCTGTTCTGATCCTGTATTCAGAAGCTGGGCGAACAAAGGTTTGCTAACCATTAATGACCTCTACTCCGGAGGTGTGTTCTCGTCGTTTGCAGAATTATCAAAAAAATGTGGTCGCCCAAATTCCCACCTTTTCCGTTTTTTTCAGATCAGACATTTTGTTCAGAACCAATTCCCACAATTCCCTGGCCGTCCTCCAGACTCTAGGACTGACCCTCTCCTATCGCTCGGTACCGGGCGGAAAGGGCTCGTCTCAATTATATATGATAAAATATTTTGGATGAACCCAACTTGCTTAGACTCCTTAAAAGCCAAATGGGACGAAGATTTGGGAATTATCATTACAGATGAACAATGGGATCATATATTAGACCTTGTACACACTTCCTCTATATGTGCAAGACACAGTTTGCTGCAGTGTAGGATCCTGCATAGGGTTCACTACACCAATGCGAGGTTAGCAAAGATATACCCGGATAGAACGGATGCGTGTAATAGATGTAAACAATCTCCAGCTGATTATATGCACATGTTTTGGACATGCCCCAAACTCACAGAGTTTTGGACTGCAATATTTGATACACGGAGTAGGTAGGGTCCTGGGTGTGACGTTAGACCCTGATCCACTCACTACCTTTTTCGGTATCCCGAATACCCCTTCGATCGCATCCATGGCTGTAGCCAGCTATGAGGTCACAGAGGTCCGGACCTCGGTAACTATTTGCGAGTGGGCCGTTTGGTCAACGACCGGCCCATTTGGTACTGACTGACACTGGGCCGGCCCAATAATCACATCTCTTACTAAGCCCCTCCCCCACTAGGCTGGGAACAGCGGCCCATTATGCGTGCTGCGGCCCAATCACATCTCTTAATAAGCCCCCCCCCCCACTAGGCTGGGAACAGCGGCCCATTATGCTGCGGCCCAATCACATCTCTTAATAAGCCCCCCCCCCCTCTCTCACCTGTTTCTCGTGTTAGAAGAACAGATGCGGAAACAGGAAAAATTGAGAAACAGAACATGGAGAAATTGCCGGCGGAAAAATTATGGATGCTGAGTGACAAATATAATAAAATCACAGACATGTTTGCTGCTTCAACGTCGTCATCCACAATAATACTAGTGCAGCCGGTGCAGCAACAAGTTCAACACAGCCTCAGGTAGCCAGCCAGGCAGAAGGGCCGAGGAGGGACGGTGAGCTGGAGGAACCTGAGGTAGTTTGTGTGTGCCATCTCTGCCATGGTGATGTCGATAATAATATTAATTATAACGTTATTTGGTGAGCATCGCGTTGGCTAAAATAAGCCCAGGTTACTGTCAGTGACCGTCACATCTAAGGTGATCAGCACTACTAATGAGACGCTGCCCCCTAGTGGCCGGCTGTAACAAACAAGCACACCATTGATTTAATTGCCATATAACTCACATACAAAGATCTAACTTACTCCTCTCTGAGCATGAATATAAAACAAACAGGTGATAACTGTGTAAACCTTATGCAATATTCATCACTGATATTTGGATACTTGAATTCTGTATGAACTGAGTAGTTAGTACCAAATGAATGAATGAATGAATGAATGAAGTTAGTATAAAATGGAACAGCTCCATGCATTAATTGAATAAACAACTATTTGCTCATTACCAGTATGGTATTGTTTACATTTTACAGCTTTTTGCACATCTTTGTCAGGGAATTCCAACAATTCTGGACCTGAATGTACCAGTTCATTGTAATCATCTCTCTCTCTCCTTAATGTCTAGTCAAGCCAGAAATGGACCTCCCTAATTTCTAAACCCTGGCTGGGTGGTGTCCGACCGATTATAGTGGGCCGGTCTGGGCCAAAAAAAATAAATGGACCTCCCTAATTTCTAAACCCTGGCTACGGCCCTGATCGCATCTAGGGCTGCAAAGCGAGTTGTGGCGTTCACTACCCTCCTCGCTAGGAGACTTATTCTCTTTAAATGAATACACCCTTCCCCACCCACTCACAACAGATGGATACATGAGATACTACATTGCATTAAGCTTGAGCGAATCAGATTCTCCCTAAAGGGCTCCCTTGAAACATTCCATGTGACCTGGCAACCATTTCTGCAACACATCGATACCCTGACTATCAATGAAGAGACTTAGAAAGGATAGAGCTTTACACCTCTAACTGCACTTCCTTATCTTTTATTATTATTTTATTCCTATTTTCTAATTTTAGTTTTTTTTTCCCAGTAGCATCTATGCTGTATGTTTGGATGTTTTGCGGAAGTGTTTTCAACAACCTCGGTGTGGGGGGGATGGGGTGGGTATGAGGGAGGGGAAGGGGAAATGAAAGAAAAAAAAAAAAAAAAATAGATGGAAAATGTACGATGTTGACAATTGTAAATGTACAAATTATTTTTCCTGCAATAAAAAAAAATAAAAAAAAAATACTGCAGTACCCAAGTTTCAACACTGTTTGACGAACGTTGTTACTCAGCTGAAAAAGTTGCGCCCTTCCTGCTGACCTGTTGTACAGAACTTGTCGCTAATTTATATATTGTATACCCAGTTTAATCAGCTGTACATTGTATGTTACTACTGCACTTTACTGTTACATTTGCACTCTGGTTGGAGGCCAAACCTCTTTTTGTTGTACTGTAATTGTACTGCATGATGACAATACATTTGAATCTATCATCTGTCACTGAACGGCACAGGAAGTCCTTCATTCTGACAGCCATCAGACTTTATAATGCATCACTGTGCCTCACTACATCACTGAGGACAGGGTGACAGTACTATCTTCCTGGGCCCTCATTCATCAACGTGGCGTAGAAAATGTTCTATTTCCACACGTAAGCACAGAATTTAGAATGAGTGCACGCACAAAAAAAACGGGATTCATCACACGTGCGTACACAGGTTCTACGCACACCTGTCTTGATAAATATGACTTTGATCCTACGTTTGAGCTCGTGCACTGTTTTAAGTATTTGCATACCAGAACCGCCCCGATTAACCATATACGGTAATGGAATACCCCCATGAAATGTGGAAAAATGGACTAAGCCTGAGACAGGCTGACAGACGTGTACACACGTACGGTGATGTCGGATATGATATCTATTAACCATTGCTGCCTGGGCAGCGCAAACACTAATAAAGACCGTGCTGGAATATGACTGCCTTTTCCCGTGTTGTTTGATTAATACCCAGGGATTAAAGTTCTCCTCAATTTTATTCCAAATCGCGATGGATTTTCCGTCAATTTTCTACCTGCTGCATATGATTTCTAGAGGCATACTACAATCTATTTTGATGTCAGTATTGGGTAGCCTATATAAACAATAATACGAGAGCATATACAAGAACAATGAATCTTACTGCCATGTATGATGTAGCAGATACGCCATGTGTAGCCTGCCTATATGTGATCAATACAAACATGAACTTGAATTCCATCATGTCTGTGTGTGGGTCACTGCGGGAACTCACAAGGCTGTTGTCACAATGTAAATAAGAACGTGCACTGAAAAGTTACAGTATGTAGTTGGTTTTGTATTTTTTTTGTATTTTTTTTTTTTTTTTTTTTTTTATGGCTTTTGCCTCTTCATAGTTCTCTAACGTTAGTCTTTCTTTCCTCAATGCTCAATTCTATAAACACTTGACCGATACCCATCAATGCACAGCGCTCTAGCATGTTCTGACTGTGAACACCTAAAGCTGAGGCTCAGACCGACCGACCGTTTTAGATTTTTGGCTCATTTTCCCTTATGTTAGAATTTTTTTTATAATGGTTGCCGATATAGAGGGGGTCGCCAAAACTGCACAGAGAAAAAAAAAAAAAAAATTTTTTTTTTTTTTTTTTTTTGGCGCCCCCCTCTGGGTGGCGCTCTAGGCGACCGCCTATATCGCCTGTAGGAAGGTCCGCCCCTGCCTCCCGGCATGCAGCAACAACATGTATCAGGCAAATGCGCATCGCAACATTGACTTAGTGGAATCCCTTTCTATTCACATAACTGCATTTGTGATGGAGCTTTGACAGCTACAGTAACAGTCTATTGCTCGATCCATCTCCAATATCACGATGGACCGTGCCGGTGGCAAAGACCCGAGGGTGGAGAGGATCTTGAATGAATTCCATCATCATATTTATATATTGTGTGTCTGTCCACTATGTTTGTTACTTTGTTATTCCCCCCCCCCTATCTATGTAAAGAGACCTTGGGTCTCTTGAAAGGCGCTATATAAAATGAAGCTATTATTATTATTGTTATTATTATCACATCTGAGCGGGAGCTCACAAATAGACTGTTAGTCTCAGTGAAGTTTCAACAGAGGTCATCTATTCTAACCAACAAATTGAAGTAGAAAGCATTTCGTGACCAATCTTATTTGGAAACATGAAACACAAAATAATTAGCTTTTTATTTGAAACAATATTTAATCGCGTTTGGAGGTTGGTGTTTTGCGCTGCCCCCCCGTGCCAAACAAGCAGGCCAACCTCTTGTTCACGTGTGAGCCCGTTATAATTACACTACTGTCGCTATTTTATAATGAACTATAATGAATTACGGGTCATACAGAAGTTGAACACTAATGCACGGAAGCTTATTTCCGCCTTGAAACTAATGCAGAACTGAGGAGCGCTTATGCCGTAGTAACGATGTTCTACCACTGGGCGTCAGCTAAGTGTGCTCCGAGCTGTGCGTACACATAAGCACAAAGTCAAGTTCAAGTTGAAATTGATGAATCCCACTCCTTGCTTAGAAATGGTCATACGCACAGGTTAAGCACATATCTGTGTGCGTAAGACACGTTGATGAATGAGGGCCCTGGACGTAGAATATGTTCTATTTCCACACGTAAGCACGGAATGTAGAACTAGTGTACGCACAGGGAAGTCGGGATTCATCACACGGTGCGTACGCAGGCTCTACGCTCCTCCGTAGAACTTTGTTCTACCGTCAATGCTCGTGCATGATTATCCATATATGGTCATGAAAGTGAGGAAACACCCCCCATGGGATGTGAAATAATGGACTGACCCGAGCGGTACTCTGAGAAACTCCACGGAGAATTCACTGCTGTCGAACCAAGAAGACACTATCGCGTATTATGGGATAAATAAAAGGCGGATTTGTAAACGGTGATGTCAGATATCAACGGCTCCCTAAGACCATTGCTGCAATTCTGCCTGGACAGCTCAAAATACTAATAAAGACCGTTCGTTGACCACTGTTTGGCGTTGGTTGTGTGTCATTATAACCGTGCTGTAATATGAATGCCTTTGTGTTCGATTGGCTATATGATTTTTAGAGGCATCTATTTTGTTGTCGGCTAATAAAGACTGCGCTGGAATATGACTGCCTTTTCCCGTGTTGTTTGATTAATACCCAGGGATTAAAGTTCTCCTCAATTTGATTCCAAATCGCGATGGATCTCCCGTCAATTTTCTACCTGCTGCATATGATTTCTAGAGGCATACTACAATCCATTTTGATGTCAGTATTGGGTAGCCTACATAAACAATAATACGAGAGCTATACAAGAACAATGAATCTTACTGCCATGTATGATGTAGCCTATACGCCATGTGTAGCCTGCCTATATGTGATCAATACAAACATGAACTTGAATTCCATCATGTCTGTGTGCGGGTCACTGCGGGAACTCACAAGGCTGTTGCCACAATGTAAATAAGAACGTGCACTGAAAAGTTACAGTATGTAGTTGGTTGATCATTTGTATGACAGTCAGTAAACCCTTGCAAAAAGTATCCGTTTTATTTAATGAATTGAAAACATTCAGCATCGCCTTCCTCCCGGCATCCAGCAACAACATGTATCAGGCAAATGCGCATCGCAACATTGACTTAGTGGAATCCCTTTCTATTCACATAACTGCATTTGTGATGGAGCTTTGACAGCTACAGTAACAGTCTATTGCTCGATCCATCTCCAATATCACGATGGACCGTGCCGGTGGCAAAGACCCGAGGGTGGAGAGGATCTTGAATGAATTCCATCATCATATTTATATATTGTGTGTCTGTCCACTATGTTTGTTACTTTGTTATTCCCCCCCCCCTATCTATGTAAAGAGACCTTGGGTCTCTTGAAAGGCGCTATATAAAATGAAGCTATTATTATTATTGTTATTATTATCACATCTGAGCGGGAGCTCACAAATAGACTGTTAGTCTCAGTGAAGTTTCAACAGAGGTCATCTATTCTAACCAACAAATTGAAGTAGAAAGCATTTCGTGACCAATCTTATTTGGAAACATGAAACACAAAATAATTAGCTTTTTATTTGAAACAATATTTAATCGCGTTTGGAGGTTGGTGTTTTGCGCTGCCCCCCCGTGCCAAACAAGCAGGCCAACCTCTTGTTCACGTGTGAGCCCGTTATAATTACACTACTGTCGCTATTTTATAATGAACTATAATGAATTACGGGTCATACAGAAGTTGAACACTAATGCACGGAAGCTTATTTCCGCCTTGAAACTAATGCAGAACTGAGGAGCGCTTATGCCGTAGTAACGATGTTCTACCACTGGGCGTCAGCTAAGTGTGCTCCGAGCTGTGCGTACACATAAGCACAAAGTCAAGTTCAAGTTGAAATTGATGAATCCCACTCCTTGCTTAGAAATGGTCATACGCACAGGTTAAGCACATATCTGTGTGCGTAAGACACGTTGATGAATGAGGGCCCTGGACGTAGAATATGTTCTATTTCCACACGTAAGCACGGAATGTAGAACTAGTGTACGCACAGGGAAGTCGGGATTCATCACACGGTGCGTACGCAGGCTCTACGCTCCTCCGTAGAACTTTGTTCTACCGTCAATGCTCGTGCATGATTATCCATATATGGTCATGAAAGTGAGGAAACACCCCCCATGGGATGTGAAATAATGGACTGACCCGAGCGGTACTCTGAGAAACTCCACGGAGAATTCACTGCTGTCGAACCAAGAAGACACTATCGCGTATTATGGGATAAATAAAAGGCGGATTTGTAAACGGTGATGTCAGATATCAACGGCTCCCTAAGACCATTGCTGCAATTCTGCCTGGACAGCTCAAAATACTAATAAAGACCGTTCGTTGACCACTGTTTGGCGTTGGTTGTGTGTCATTATAACCGTGCTGTAATATGAATGCCTTTGTGTTCGATTGGCTATATGATTTTTAGAGGCATCTATTTTGTTGTCGGCTAATAAAGACTGCGCTGGAATATGACTGCCTTTTCCCGTGTTGTTTGATTAATACCCAGGGATTAAAGTTCTCCTCAATTTGATTCCAAATCGCGATGGATCTCCCGTCAATTTTCTACCTGCTGCATATGATTTCTAGAGGCATACTACAATCCATTTTGATGTCAGTATTGGGTAGCCTACATAAACAATAATACGAGAGCTATACAAGAACAATGAATCTTACTGCCATGTATGATGTAGCCTATACGCCATGTGTAGCCTGCCTATATGTGATCAATACAAACATGAACTTGAATTCCATCATGTCTGTGTGCGGGTCACTGCGGGAACTCACAAGGCTGTTGCCACAATGTAAATAAGAACGTGCAATGAAAAGTTACAGTATGTAGTTGGTTGATCATTTGTATGACAGTCAGTAAACCCTTGCAAAAAGTATCCGTTTTATTTAATGAATTGAAAACATTCAGCATCGCCTTCCTCCCGGCATCCAGCAATAACATGTATCAGGCAAATGCGCATCGCAACATTGACTGAGTGGAATCCCTTTCTATTCACATAACTGCATTTGTGATGGAGCTTTGACAGCTACAGTAACAGTCTATTGGTCGATCCATCTCCAATATCACGATGGACCGTGCCGCGGTGGCAAAGACCCGAGGGTGGAGAGGATCTTGAATGAATTCCATCATCATATATATATGTTGTGTGTCTGTATGTTTGTTACTTTGTTATCCCCCCCCCCCTATCTATGTAAAGCGACCTTGGGTCTCTTGAAAGGCGCTATATAAAATGAAGCTATTATTATTATTGTTATTATTATTATTATCATCACATCTGTGCGGGAGCTCACAAATAGACTGTTAGTCTCAGTGAAGTTTCAACGGAGGTCATCTATTCTAACCAACAAATTGAAGTAGAAAGCATTTCGTGACCAATCTTATTTGGAAACATGACACACAAAATAATTTGCTTTTTATTCGAAACAATATCTAATCGTGTTTGGAGGTTGGTGTTTTGCGTCTGACCCCCCGTGCCAAACAAGCAGGCCAACCTCTTGTTCGCGTGTGAGCCCGTTATAATTACACTACTGTCGCTATTTTACAATGAACTATAATGAATTACGGGTCATACAGAAGTTGAACACTAATGTACGGAAGCTTATTTCCGCCTTGAAACTAATGCAGGACTGAGGAGTGCTTATGCGTAGTAACGATATTCTACCACGGGGCGCGAGGTACGCCAGGTCCGACCTGTGCGTAGATGTAAGCACGGAGTCAAGTTCAAATCGAAATTGATGAATCCCACTCTTTGCTTAGAAATGATCGTACGCACAGGGTAAGCACAGATCTGTGCGTAGAACACGTTGATGAATGAGGGCCCTGGACTTTTACTTTTAAACCGACATTGTACAATTTGACACTTACTGTATATTTCTGTATATTATTTACTGTATATTTTATATTAGAATGTAACATAGGAAATGCATATCCCGGACCGTATTTTATTCGTAGGTTTATTTTTATTCGTGACTTTTGTTCTTGTCTACCTAAATGTTTACCATTCTGTGAGCGATTTGTAGTGCCAAATTTCCTTCAGGATGAATAACTGAGAGGGCATACATACCCTCATCTCGCACCTTGTTGCCCATATGCGCATGTCCAGAGTTAATTATATTGTATATTGTTTACACTGCCTTTTTATTCTATTTCTATTTCTACTTCTCCACTGTACTATAATTCCATGACCTGTACCATGTCTTCTACTACCTGTACCTCCCCTCCCCCATGCTGCTATGATGCCTGAATTTACCCAAGGGGATCAATAAAGGAATATCTTATCTTTTAGATTATTTTTTTTATTCAGAGTTGTATTTGCCACATGGAAGCAATACAATTAGGGCTGACCTTCGAAGCTTTTTTTGGCAATCGAAGCTTCGGGGCCGAGCTTTGGTCAACTTTGTTGTTTTTAAATGTGCTCTATAAATAAAGTGGATTGGATTAATTAATTAAGTAGCCCCTTTTGTGACTGTGATGCAGCCAACAAGGTTTCACTCGGCTGCGCTGCCTGGGTGCAGTGGGGCTGCTCTCACAGCCAACGACATGACATTACATAATTATGTTGCAACCTTCGTCTATCAAGCAAACAATTATATTATATTTAATTTATAATTTATAATTATATCAGACAATGCACCTACAAAAGCAGATGATTACAATTAAATTAGCCAACTTGGTAACACATTAGTCATAGCAGCATAGGCATAGCCTTATTAATGTTTTGTGTGGCGTCGCCGTCGTGTACAACGATACTTAGGTTTTTTAGGTGATTTGACAAAGTCAAATCACTGAAAGACCCCCACCACCCCAATAACAGCCTGTTCCAGCTGCTGAGGTCAGGCAGACGCCTGCGAACCCCAGCTACTACGACAGAGAGGCTTCGGCTCAGCTTCTTCCCCCAGGCCATCAGAGCCTTGAACAATGAACACTGAGTGCCACAGAACACTGAACTATCCACACACAAGCACACATGAGCACACACACGACACGCACGCTGTGCACGCTCACACACTAGCAGCCACTTTAACATGAGCAGGCACACACTCGTGCCGCACACGCCCACACCAGTGGAGGTTTCTCTATGACAACACGTGAAACACAAATTCACTCATAATTCATAATTATTATTCATTTACATATATATATACATTTATTTTATTTATATATATATAAAACATTTTTTTTAATTATTATTATTTTATATTCAAAAGTTTTCCTCTGTAAAAAAAATGCCAGTGAATTTTTTCTTTTTAAAAAATGGCCAAAATTGACAGCTCTGAGCAGGCCTGCACTGCAGTAATGACTGCAGTAATTATTCGTGAAGAAAACTTCACAGGTGTGACCCAATGTTATATAAATAATAAATAACAGCCAATCGAAATAGGCTATTAACTTCGTCTAAGCACGGTCTGTGCAGTTAAATTCTTGCCATTGAATGGAGGATTGAATGATTGACAGCCCTTGCCATCCAATACATGGAGGTTGAATATGATTGGCAGCCTTGCAAATCCAATCAGAGATTGCTGCATTGCAAAGTCAAAACGGGTCCATCTGCAGGTTAGGTTTAGCTCTGGCCAATCTCAAGTTTCTCAAGTTTCTTTATTAGTTGTCATACAGAAGTACAGAATACTTTTATACAAAATGTAACAGAAATAAGCATTTTGTATAAAAGTATTCTGTACTTCTGTATGACAACTAATAAAGAAACTTGAGAAACTTGAGATTGGCCAGAGCTAAACCTAACCTCCGACCCTGCAGATGGACCCATTTTGACTGTTTGAAAGAGCAAGGAAGTAGTTTAGTTGTTGTTTAGTAGAAGTAAGCTGTACAGCTATAACAAGTAAAGTCAGGCTAAATTAAACTTTGCGCCAACATTAGGACCGAAGTATAAACCAGCAACTGAGCAACATGAAGAAGTGGACTTATGCATCTGGATCAGAAAAAACGTTGTGGATGAAAAAGTAAGTAGGCTAGTGTTTGTAAAAGCTTGTATGCTAACAGTAGCTAGTCAGCTTAGCCTACATCACAATGATAATCACCAAGCTAACTTACTGTACACACTGTAGGGCTGGGCAATTAATCAAAACAGAATTGCGATATCGACTCATAGACCTATGCAATCTCATTTCTAAGTTATGACTTTTTTTTTTTATTAATTTTTTTTTTTTTTTAACTTTTTCAATTATTTTATCTGGGTTGAACATGATTTGTGGAACTCCCTCTGGTGTTGTGGTCGTGGTATTCACTGACCTTTGGGAAGTATTTCGACATGCACATGGGTATCTTAGTGGTGTAGTGTATCTTGTAGACCAGGCAAGTTGCTGTACTCTGTCGTCTACTCTAAGCCATCCTAGGTTGTCAAAGTGGGCAGGGGTGAGGTGGGTTTTAGGAGTAAGGTCAAGCAGTAGTCTGACCAGTTTGTTTTGTGATGTTTGTAATCTTGTTTTTAGTGCCTTTGAGGTGCTTTGGTACCATGAGGTGCAAGCATAGTCGTAGTACCCTTGAATGAGTGCTCCTGTTAGAGTCTTCAAGGTATTCTTGTTTACCAGAGAGGAGATCCGGTACAAGAATCTAGTTCGTTGGTTGACTTAGTTTTATTACATTGGATCCCATTTTGTCACAGGAATGATTTGCCTCTATAGGATGGAACCCAGGTAGGGAATTTCATCTTTCCTTTTAAGATAAGATAAGATATTCCTTTATTGATCCCCTTGGGGAAATTCAGGCATCATAGCAGCATGGGGGAAGGGGGGGGGGGGGGTACAGGTAGTGAAAACAACACAAGCAGTGTAAACAAATAGGTCAATATAATTTACTATCTAACTAACTGAAATATATTTTCACAGTGTCACATAAGGTGCAGTATGCATAAGGTAGTGTTATAATTTACTATCTAACTAACTGAAATATACATTATTCATTATTCACAGTATCACAGTATCCACATAAGGTGCAGTATGCCTAAGGTAGTGTAAGTTGTCCTCCTTGGGTTCCTATAAGTCCCAGGTCGATGTCTGGCAGCAGTTGCTGCCCACTGTTGTGGAGCCTGATGGCCACTGGTATGAAGGACTGTCCGAGGCGGTTAGTTGAGTGTCGGGGGGGTATGAGTCTGTGGCTTCCTTGTCACCTTCACCTAATATGTTTTGATCTGGTCAGGTGCGCTGTCACCTAAAATGTTTTGATCTGATCAGGTGCGCTGTCACCTAAAATGTTTTGATCTGATCAGGTGCGCTGTCACCTAAAATGTTTTGATCTGATCAGGTGCGCTGTCACCTAATATGTTTTGATCTGGTCAGGTGGGCTGTCACCTAATATGATTTCATCTGGTCAGGTGCGCTGTCACCTAATGTTAATATGTTTTCATCTGTGTCCACTGACCACTGACACACAGTGGGGGATGTTTTAAAAATATAATTTAATATATAATATAATATAATAATTTGTGCTTCACCTAAAAATTTGGTCAGCAGCCTCCACTGGCCCACACTTATGGCCAAAAAGGAAAGGTCACTTTAAAAATAGTATAACAACAGTAACAGGGTATTGCACTACCAAATCTACCTAGCATGTCCTATATGCTCTGTAAATAACTATGTACAGATACCGAGATGTCCCACCATGTTACCTGTTACCTGTTTATTGCACAATGTTGTTGTTTTTTATTGGATTCTATTATATGTTGTACCACTGTATTACACATCGTTGCGGGCAAGATCACCCGCATTTCATTGTATACTTGTATGCCGTGACAAATAAAACTCTTGACTTGACTTGAAAGTTGTTGTAGAGTTGTGATATGCCATTTTCTTCTGGCATATCTGGCACTCGGCTTTTTGGGCATTGTCTTTGCATATTTTAAAGTATAACCACACGTCTGATGACATCTTTGTCGACATGTCTGCTGCACATGTCCTTGTTGTTTTCAACACAGATAATCTCCACGTGCTTGTTGTAGAGAGGTGGAGTCGAGGCGCCGCTTACTTTCGTTTCATTGGAATGGAGGCGCAAGATTTTGGAGGCAAAAAATATTTTTTTTTATGTTCGAAGCTTGTGCCATCGAACGAAGCTTCGAAGCTTCGAAGTATTTAAGACAGCAGTTTTCATACAAAATAATAAATAACGTTCTACCATGGGCAAAAGGAGCAGGAGGAAGAATAGTTCTTATAGTTACCTGCCCCCCATTCCTAAACTAAACAAGTATTACTTGATGGTCGGCGTACAACCTAATTTACACAAAATAAGAATTCATACCATATACAAAGAAAGAAACAAACAATCCACAGATGAAACAAAAAAAAATAAAAAATAATAATAATAATAATAATAATAAACAAGAAAAGAAAATATCTCACTATAGAAAAGATCTCACTGTTGATCTCACTATTCACATTTGAATTTCATACTGACTAAATATATATTTTTTTATAATTCTTTTTGAATTGACAAACACTATTACATCCCTTAAGCTCGCTATGGAGATAATTCCACAACTTTACACCAATAACTGAAGGACACATCTGTTTAAGTGTGGTACGTGCAAACTGATGTAGGAGCGTGGCCTTACCTCACGTAGGAGGTGTAGGAGCACCACTGCAGGTATTTGGGAATGGCGTGGAAGTTGATTAAGAAGCCGGAGAACAGCAACAGGGGGACGACCGTGACCGGACCCACGATTGTCGCCACCTGGAGGACGACGGAGGAAGTCGTTCGTTTACTTTTTAAACGTCAATGAGGAAGGTACACAGTAACTACACTGTACAACGTGGGCTGTATTATAAAGTGTTACCATGAGGGCTGGGTATCGCCACTGCCCACCGGTTTCCCAAAACGATTAGTTTCAAGTTTCTTTAATAGTTGTCATACAGAAGTACAGAATACTTTCATACAAAATGCTTCTTACTGTTACGCTCCAGAGACTGTGCTAGACAAGATAGTATCAAATAACATAGTATAGCATGTAATTTAGAAGTAGAAAATGAGGTCACAGTGTTCAGTATAGACATATGTACAATGTTCAATGCAGAATAGACGTAACTGAGTTACCATATAATATACAATACTATTGTAACTGAGGGGTACAATTCCCTGACTGTATTACTAGATATGATACTTACTACCACTACCTTTGTACTTAATATTCGGCCACCCAGTACTCGGCATAAATATATTATGATGAACACTGTCACGTAGATGAAACGGATCCAACACAAATGTACGAATTAGAAATAGGTCTTTATTTCTACACAGCGATGGTGTGTAGACTGTAGAGCAAGCACTTAATCACTTAATTACATTTATGAATTGAAATAGTATGCACTTTTATGGCAAAGAGTATTCGTTGGTATATCAATAGAGAATGTCCAATCTCTGGTGGCGCAGGCGGTAAATATACGACCTGGAATAGTTAAGGAATAACAGCAATGATACTTTAATGATTATAAGACTGGATACACTAAGGGGGGTAATCCGGTCGCTTGTAAGACAACAGGAGTAGGAGGGGGGGGGGGGGTAGAGTCTGGCTGCCTCGTCCGGCCAAGGGTATCCTGGGTGAACCCACAGTTGTGCAGCTCGGTGCGCCAGCGATCCTTGGACCACAGATGAAAGCAGGTGGACTCTCTGTGAGCCGGCTCTCTCCGGTCCACGGGGGAGAGACGTGAAGCGACCTCGTCTTGCAGAGCGTCTCCTCACCTTGCGTCCTCTCCAGGGGGGGGGGGGTTCCAACACACGGCAGTGTCGGGGGTCTTTATCCATGGAATAATCACTGTACACAAAGCATAATCCGTGCCTGGGAAGGCGGGCTGTCGTCGGTAGAATAATCCGGTATACAGGTCCACTCGCTCGTCGGCTCTGGGGCTCCTCGGATGCAGTCTCACATGGGGTCGACCATCCTGGATAAGCAGCCAGTTCTCTGCCCGAAACGATGGGGTGCTGGCTACGGTAGTATTCTCACCGTACGAAGCACTATATATTAACAGACTATTATTAGCTTAATAGACTACGTCCAACTCGACGATATAGTGCCAAATATGACTATTCAAATATTAATATACACGATGTCTCAATACCGATGGTAGGCCGAACTTGGCCTTACTCCCACACGTGGCGTCGTGGGGAGGCTTTACGTCTGTCACTCTATTGGAGGGTAAGAAACTGGACTGAAAAAGGAAGTCCTACTTTAGTAGCGCAGTATATATACGCACTATGAACAAATAGTACCGTTAGTGGTGCGGTAGCCAGATTCCTACGCGGAACTAGGACTTGTTCGTACATGTTGAGCGGTACGTTTGAACTGGGTCTGGGGGGTATGGCAGCCTGGCACCAAGGTCTCGACCAATAGTAGAATGGAGACTATTATGGGATGTTCAGTAGGCTAGAATGGATATTCAATGCATATTGTACAAGGAATATACAAGGGATATCAGGGAATATTAGAGAATATACAAATACAATTAAATATATATATACAAATAAATATATATATTCGGTTTAATCTGGCCCTTTACAACAGCCACCCCCTGATTGGTCCCAGACCTAATCAGTTAAGCAGAGACAGATTAATCGCGTTGCCTATTTACACATAAGGGTTTGCTGTAGGGGTCAGTCAACTTCACAAAGTCATAGGGTTATAGGGTCATGGTCATCATCGATTGTGTCTGGGAGTCGGGGCAGTTCTATGAGCCTCGCCACGGGACGGGTGTAAGTGCGACCCTGGACAAGCACTTCAGCTGCTCGGACCTTGCCGTCGGCACCGGTGATCACTTTGCTTACGCGGCCGGCCGGCCACATAGCTCTGGGCAGTGATTGATCAATAATCATGACGACTGTTCCTTCTGTCAAATTGTCTCTCTCCTTTACCCACTTCTGGCGGGTCTGTAGAGACGGTAGGTAGTGCAGTAGGAAACTGCTCCAAAACTTGTCGGCTAATACTTGGCTGTACCTCCACATTCGTCGGCCGTTCGCTTCTTCAGGGCGGTACATTGTCTGGGGTAACGCGGGATCTAGCCGCCCCATCAGGAGTGTGTTGGGGGTTCTGCGTAGGCGACCACCCACTCTGATGAGGGTATGAGCGTCGCTCTCGGGGGCCAGATGAATTAATCTGCTGTCGGATGGGACGGGCATTCCTCCCTGTAGACAGGCCAATTCATCGGGGAACGAGTCTCTCTGGGCTCGCTGCAGTAGAAGCAATTCTGCTTCCTCGTAGTTAGCTGCTGACATTTCAGCGGGGGACTTACACTCCGGGTGGTGCCGCAGGAATGTCCTTTGTTGTGCACTCTCTATGGTAGTGCAATCATCTATGTTGGGGTCTGCGGAGATAACAGTGCTCAATCCACAGAACACAGGCTTCTTATTCTCAGCCTCCTCCTGACTGGCTTCCCTCGGGATAGGCGTGGGCCACTCTCCTTCCGGGAGCTTTAGGAATGCTGGGCCGTCACTGTAGACATTGCGACGGGTGAGGTCATCTAGGGGCATTCCCCGGGTGATGACGTCAGCTGGGTTCTGTTTTGTATCAACGTAGCGCCACTCTGTTTCTCCGGTTAACTCTTCGGTTAAGTCTTGAATCTCGGTGACTCTGACTCCCACGAAGACTTTGTACTTGCATGAGTCCGATTTGATCCAGGCGAGTACTGTCGTGGAATCTGACCACAGGATTGTTCTAGACACCGGTATGGTGAGCTCACGTTGGATGAGCGTGGCTAGGTGCGCTCCGGCTAGGGCTGCGCAGAGCTCTAGGCGTGGGATAGATTGTTGCTTGCGTGGGGCTATTCTCGAGCGGGCGAGGACAAATGCTGTGTAGATCTCTCCCCCCTCTTCTTGGGCCCGCAAGTAGGCTACTGATCCGTATGCGACCTCTGAGGCGTCACTGAAGACGTGTAAGTCCATTTTACATGTCTCTGGCCTCACCGTGGGTGGGAAGTAGCTTCGGCGCATATTAACGCCTGGGAGTGAGTGGAGCTCCATCTCCCACTCTCTCCAGGTGGATGCAAGGTGTGCGGGAATGGGGTCGTCCCAGCCCTGGTCCTTGTCCCACAATGCTCGTACAATCATTTTTGCCCTGGTGGTGTACGGTAGAATACATCCTAGCGGGTCATATTGTCGGGCGAGTGTTGTGTACACACTCCGTCTGGTGGTCGGCGCCGCCGCCGGCCTTCCCTGCTCCGTAGTCAGGGGCTTGTGTCTGTAGTGAAGCGAATCTGTTTTGAATCGCCACACCAATCCCAGGGTCATCTCCTGGGCTTCTCCCGGGATTGTAGCCATCCAGGTCTCGCTGCTGGCTGCCTTGTCCTCGGAGGAGAGGCTGCGCAGTACTTGCGGATCGCTGCTGGCCCACTGCCTGAGATCAAAGCCGCCTTTGATCAATGAGGCGCAGAGTTTAATCAGGAGAGCCTCGGCTTCTTCCTGGGTTGAAAGGCTTTGTAGACAGTTGTCTACGTAGAAGCTGTTCTTTACGCTGTGTCGGACCTCTTCGTCCGCTGCTGGGTCCTCTGCTACATGTTTCTGTAGTGCAAATGTAGCACAGCAGGGGCTGCACGTCGTTCCGAAGGGGAGGACTTCCCATTGGTAGATGGCTGGGTGCTCATCTCCTGGCTTCTCTCTCCATAGGAACCGTAACAGGGGCTTGTCCTCCTCTACTAATCTCACCTGCAGGAACATTCCTTTAATGTCCCCGCTGATGGCCACCTTTTCCTGGCGGAAGCGGAGTAGAACGCCGAGTAGGGAGGGGCCGAGTGTGGGACCGGGCAGTAACTCTTTATTCAGATTTTGGGATCCGATCTGGTAGCTGCAGTTAAATACTATGCGGTCTTTACCGTTGTGATGGACCTTGTGGTGAGGCACGTACCACGATTCAGTGGTCTGGTCAGCCTCTTTAATGTACATCTTTGTGACGTGTCCCGCTGTGATGAGCTTCTCAATCTCAGCGCGGTATACACTCTCTTGGGCGGGGTTCTTGGCTAAGCGCCGCTCCGTGTTCAGCAGGTACCGTTCTGTGGCGTCTGTCTTGGCGTGGAAAGTAGGCATTCCTTCTCGCCGCAGGAGTGGCGTGGCGTATCTCAACACGCCGTTGACCGGGACTCTCTTGGTCCCTGTCTCGAGGAGGTGAATGGCGTAAATGTCATCTTTAGAGCGAATGTCTTTCTTTCCGTTCTTAAAGGGCATTTGTTCCAAGGTCCATAACCGCTCTACGTGTTGCAGGAGTGCGGTTTCTCCCTCTGTGACTCGGGAGTGGAGACATCTAGTGGCTGTACTTCGGTTGAGAGATTTGGCGAGCGGGCCTTGGAGAGTCCATCCCAAACGGGTCTCGACTGCTGCAGGACAGCCTCGGGGTCCGGTATGAACCCGGTCTATCGGGACAATGAGGTCTGCATGGTCGGAGCCTATCAACAGGGTCGGCATGGCATTGTCTATGAGCGGGATCGGTAACTTGCGCAGATGTGCATATTTCTCCATCAGCTTGGCGACGGGGTATGTGTACCGCGACAGTCCTATTTCTTGGCTGGTGAAAGCGTCTGTAATCTGGTACCGTCGCTCAGGCTGGCCGCTTGCTGCGATAGAGAATGAGACATTCTCGCCCTTTATCGTCTTCAAATCTCGTCTTATTGTCCGAATTGTCATTTGGGTTTCGCTTCCCCGCAGCCCTAGCTGGGCCGCAGCGGAGGCGAGCAGAAGGGTCTTCTCTGACCCGTCATCGAGGACGGCGTAAGTGTCCAGGACTTTATTCTGGTAGCTTAGTGTCACACGCACTACTTTTAGGAGTACTCGGGCTCCACTGCTGCTGGCGGGATCGATGTACATGACGCTCGCTTTGCTGCTGGATGGTGCGGGTGAAGGGCGCCGTCTGTTACTGTCGTGAAGTATGTCCAGATGGGCTCCATCGCACTTGGTGCACCTTTTCTTTAAGCGGCATTCGGCTGCCATGTGTGAGCGCGCACAGCGAAAACAGCGCTTGTTGGACTTTATCCATTGACTTGCTTCCTCCGCGTTCAGCTTGGGGAAGGAGTCACATTGCGCTAGCCAATGTTCTTTCTCACTGTAGGGGCACACTATCTTCCACTTCTCCGTTCTGGAGGGGGTACTGTGGCTCCTGCTGCTCGGTACTGACTCCGATTGGTGCATCACAGTCACCGATCTTCTTCCATCATTTAGTCGTCTGGTTCCTTCTCTGGAGCCAGGGGTGCTCCGTCCGAATGTATCTAGCCGTAGGCTGCTGACTTCTCTCGCCAGGAAGTCTGCTAGATCGAGGAGGTTCGGTTCGGGGCTATTCGGGTCTCGGTGGTCTCTCTGCCGCCTAAAACGCTCCTGTCGAGCGGGCGGCAGCTTCTCCAAGATCCTTTCCACATTTGAGTTGGCGTAAAGTTCATGCCTCCCCTTCTCTCTCTGCGCTCCCAACATCCCTACCAGGGACTGCACTCTGATGGACAGGTGGTCCAGTGCTCGATTGTCTATTGCTGGGGGTAGGCGGTCGATGTGTCGGATCTCCTGGATCACGTAATCCCATATGCGCCCATACCTCTGGTCCAATGCTACCAGCGCTGCTGTGTATGGGGTGGTGGAAGTCGCGTAGGCGAGCGCTATATTATGTGCGCGGGGTACCTTTAAGTGCTTCAGTAGGATGGCGTATTTATGGCGTTCATCCAATACATCCACCAACATGGTCTCCAGACACATGCGGAGTTCTGTATACTGGGCCCGGTTCTCTTGGGTGAAGTCGGGTACCATAGGCGTGCCAATGTATGACGCTGACTGTGGATACATCGGCGAGCGTTGGGGGAGAGGCCTCCTAGGCGAGTCTCCTCCCGCTCCTTGGTATGGGCTGGTACCGGCAGTGTACCATGGCCCGCTTGTCCAGGTGCTGTTCCTCGGTGCGGGTCGTGCGTCGTGCTCACCCGGGTATAGAGTCGGGGGTCTGTAGCGCAGCTCCGCGGGAGTATAGCCTGGGCTGTACCGGACCTCCTGGTCCGGTAGAGTACTGTGCTGTCGTCGGGCGTGGTTCTCCTCCTCTTCCTCTTCGTCTTCAGTTAGGTCATCCAGTGCTTGTAGTCTCTGGTTTAGCCTCTCCACAGGATATGCTGCTCCTTCCCGGTTGCTAGGTCTCGCTTGGACCGGTGGGGGGAGGTGGTCTGTGGGGGGTATAGACCTCGTCTGTTGCTCTTCTTCGCTCCGCTGCTGGATCTGCAGTCGGTCGCGTTCAGCAGCGGCGTTCAGGCTGATGAGGAAGGCCTGCTGTAGGGTCCTCTCTGCCTCGCTGGGAGAAGGCGGTTGTATAGGGGAGCCTTCCCTCGGGGTACTCCTTGCGGAGCCTTGGAGCTCTATCTCCACGGTGCTCTCCCCGTCTTCTTCCGTGCCGAGTTCTCTCTCGGTAGCGTTGTATTCCTCCCGGGACTCATCAGGGACTACTTCTTCAGTACTGGCGGGGTGTGAAGTCATGTCTGGTTCCCACTGGTCCCCACCGTGAACTTGGTCAGTTACATTAGAACCCGTAGGGGCCTCTATGGTCGGGGTAATCTGGGCGTTGGGGTTAGACATACTTTTACTTTCTAGTTTTACCGCGTTTACTGTTAGTAGAAGACTAGGTTGTTGACTGACAGCGTAAGCCTCTAAGTACTGAGGGAGCCGTCGTTCGCGCTGCGGGCGTTGGTTAGGAGGATCGTTTCGTGGAGTGTTCATCATAGGCCATTTCAATATTAATAACACTATATTAATATTACACTAATTACCATCCGGCTCGAAGGACCAATTGTAACTGAGGGGTACAATTCCCTGACTGTATTACTAGATATGATACTTACTACCACTACCTTTGTACTTAATATTCGGCCACCCAGTACTCGGCATAAATATATTATGATGAACACTGTCACGTAGATGAAACGGATCCAACACAAATGTACGAATTAGAAATAGTCTTTATTTCTACACAGCGATGGTGTGTAGAGCAAGCACTTAATCACTTAATTACATTTATGAATTGAAATAGTATGCACTTTTATGGCAAAGAGTATTCGTTGGTATATCAATAGAGAATGTCCAATCTCTGGTGGCGCAGGCGGTAAATATACGACCTGGAATAGTTAAGGAATAACAGCAATGATACTTTAATGATTATAAGACTGGATACACTAAGGGGGGTAATCCGGTCGCTTGTAAGACAACAGGAGTAGGAGGGGGGGGGGGGGGGTAGAGTCTGGCTGCCTCGTCCGGCCAAGGGTATCCTGGGTGAACCCACAGTTGTGCAGCTCGGTGTGCCAGCGATCCTTGGACCACAGATGAAAGCAGGTGGACTCTCTGTGAGCCGGCTCTCTCCGGTCCACGGGGGAGAGACGTGAAGCGACCTCGTCTTGCAGAGCGTCTCCTCACCTTGCGTCCTCTCCAGGGGGGGGGGGGGTTCCAACACACGGCAGTGTCGGGGGTCTTTATCCATGGAATAATCACTGTACACAAAGCATAATCCGTGCCTGGGAAGGCGGGCTGTCGTCGGTAGAATAATCCGGTATACAGGTCCACTCGCTCGTCGGCTCTGGGGCTCCTCGGATGCAGTCTCACATGGGGTCGACCATCCTGGATAAGCAGCCAGTTCTCTGCCCGAAACGATGGGGTGCTGGCTACGGTAGTATTCTCACCGTACGAAGCACTATATATTAACAGACTATTATTAGCTTAATAGACTACGTCCAACTCGACGATATAGTGCCAAATATGACTATTCAAATATTAATATACACGATGTCTCAATACCGATGGTAGGCCGAACTTGGCCTTACTCCCACACGTGGCGTCGCGGGGAGGCTTTACGTCTGTCACTCTATTGGAGGGTAAGAAACTGGACTGAAAAAGGAAGTCCTACTTTAGTAGCGCAGTATATATACGCACTATGAACAAATAGTACCGTTAGTGGTGCGGTAGCCAGATTCCTACGCGGAACTAGGACTTGTTCGTACATGTTGAGCGGTACGTTTGAACTGGGTCTGGGGGGTATGGCAGCCTGGCACCAAGGTCTCGACCAATAGTAGAATGGAGACTATTATGGGATGTTCAGTAGGCTAGAATGGATATTCAATGCATATTGTACAAGGAATATACAAGGGATATCAGGGAATATTAGAGAATATACAAATACAATTAAATATATATATACAAATAAATATATATATTCGGTTTAATCTGGCCCTTCACAACAACTATGCAGTGTACTAATGTACAGTACTATATAGTGCAAAGCAGAAATGGGATGAGGTACAATTTAGGTACAATTTACAGTAAGGTGTACGAGTTGTAGTGCAATCCTTCATCAATAAATATAAAGTGTGGGGAGTGGGTGCTACAGTGTGTTTGTTTAAAGTGAGTGTGTGCTATAAAGTGTGTGGAGTGGGTGCTACAGTGTGTTTGTTTAAAGTGAGTGTGTGCGTGTGGATGTGTGTGCTATGTGCGTTTGATGGTTGTTGTTGTGTAGTGTTCATTGTTCGTTTAGCATTCCGATTCACAAGGTCCCGAATCGATTCAATTTCCGATAAAATTTGATTCAATGCTATAACATTTAAATGGTTCAAGGAACCCTCTAACATGTTTCATTGTTTAAGATATTAACGTTTACATTAAGAATTGACTCTCAAGCAGTTACATGAATGTACTTTTTATTGGAACATTGGCTTTTGCATGTCACGTCTGGGTGATGTCTCAGTAAGTGGTTTCATAGATTGTTGTATCATTATCTATGTCTGTCACTATAGCCAATGGAAATGCTAGAAATGGTCACGTGGGCTGGGAGAACCAATGGACAATGTCTATCCCGAGGCCAAACTTAAATTACACCCTCCCCAGACCGACAGTGGGGCAATGCGCGCAACGACCAGGAAGGGAATTGGCATAACGACAATTCGACCGACCTTGGGATTTTATGAATCGATAATCGCTAATTCAAATGAAGATCAATTCAGAATCGGGAAATCTTTTTTTTTAACCCAGCCCTATATTATATTTATAGCTAATATAGTAACTTATAGTGTGCATTTCTCCAGACCTCTCCTGGCAGAGCCTGAGGTGTGGCCAGCCTGACACCTGGTAAGCTTTAATGTCTCCCTTGGCCAGAGGGTGGGGTCAATCAATATCTGAAATAACCTTCGTACTGTCTTCATACTGTCTTTTACTATTATGCATTTTGCTACTAAGGAATCTACCTTGCCTATACTACTACCTACTATGCCAATATGTCTATACTACTACCTACTATGCTAATATATCTATACTACTACCCGCTATGCTAATATGTCTATACTACTACCTACTATGCTAATATATCTATACTACTACCTACTATGTTAATATGTCTATACTACTACCTACTATGCTAATATGTCTATACCACTACCTACTATGAGTTTTAGTTAAAGTCAGTAAATGTTTTGCAGTTTGAATATTGAACTTTGAGGTACAACCTTAGTTTCATACCTCAGCCTGGTTCCTACCTCGTGTTGTGTTAGTACAGAGTTATGTCGGCACATGTTATATGTTTGCACAATCACTACTTTCACTTTTGGTACTTTAAGTATATTTAGATTATTATACTTAATAAAGACTATTCAAGCAGCATGTTTTTCCTCATGTTTTTCAAAATATACTGTAGAGATGAAAGCTGCAGCTGC
The DNA here is from genome assembly GCF_963971535.1 of Notolepis coatsorum. Taxonomy (NCBI): domain Eukaryota; kingdom Metazoa; phylum Chordata; class Actinopteri; order Aulopiformes; family Paralepididae; genus Notolepis; species Notolepis coatsorum. The sequence continues at coordinate 142,217,367 of NC_140172.1, forward strand.
TACTATAGTGTGGACTGAATGGACGGCAGCAAAGCTTTATGGAAATGCCAGTATTCTGTCGTTATATGGGTTGTGGCAATACATTTGACAAATAATAGCTTGCAGCAACGTATTGAAAAAAGAACTATAAACTATAAATTAGTTCATTTTTAAAACCATGAACTTTAGTTCAAAATTTTGAATTATAAACTATGAACTGAACTAGTTCATTTTAAAATGTGTGACCTTTGAACTGAACTAGTTCATGTAGAAACTGAACTTTCCCAACACTGACTACTACCTACTATGCTAATACGTCTATACTACTATGCACTCAAGACTGTAACACTCAAGTTCAACACTGTTTGACGAACAATCTTACTGACCCTTAGCTGCCAGAGTTGTACCCTTCCTGCTGACTTGTTGTACAGAACTTGTAAGTGGCTTTGGATAAATTACTAAATGTAAATTCCCCCTTTCGCTGAGTGGCAGACGCTTGGTCTTCCTGCGCGGGGTATGCAGGTTCTGATCCAGGCTGGGTTAGGATATGTCAAGATATATATCTGTGTAAAGGCCAAATGAGTGTTCTTGTTATAGATTATTATTATTATTATTATTATTATTATTATTATTATTATTATTAGTATTATTATTATCTATATATTATATTATATATTAGAACTATGCACTGTTTAGACTGTCTTATTTATGTTTGGACACTAGAGGGCTCACCACCCATTACAGCCCACTCCTATAAATAGCCAAGGTGATCACTGCAATCTTTGTGCACCTGTGATGAGGATACAATTTTCTACCTGTTTCACTGTTGGATCTGACCTTGGGGAGCAATTGACAACTGTTCTGTTTAAACCCTTCATTCACTATCATTTACCTTTGGACAACAATAAACCCTGCAAACCGTAAGAGGAGCAACTTTGGACATTCAATTCATTCAACATCACAACTTTGGGACTGAGTAAGATAATTAATTGCGGGTGCATCGTGGACGCTTGTCGATTCACTGGGGAGCGACAAGCGGCCACCACAAAGTAGAAAATTGCCTCATGAAAGAGGGACGTGTGAGTGAGTACATAGTTGGAAAACTCCTCACGAAAGAAGTACATGTGTGAGTATAAAGTAGGACAAGCTCCCTCACCAAAAGGACTCCAGAGGTAAGAAGATTTATGAATGACACCTCTGTTGTTGAAGACCTGGATAAAGGAATTGATAGTAGCGTGAAGAGCTGAACCAGCCTTCCGTGAAGATAAAAGTATTTTGAAACCTCTGTTGTAGAAGACCTGGATAAAGGAATTGATAGTAGCGTGAAGAGCTGAACCAGCCTTCTGTGAAGATAAAATTGTTTGGACGCTGCTGTATTTATGAATGAAACGTGACTCGGGACATTGCTACTTGTTGTGCTTCTGTGCGAACGCTGTTGAGTATTATAACGTAGACTGACAAATTGATTAATTGTGATGCTGTGGATTACGGAACGTATTTGGACGCCGTAATATTTGGAACCATTGCAATTAATGTTGTCAGTCACTCTCGATGTGTGGAAAACTAGACAGCGTCAGACTAATTGAATTGCGATACTGTGGAATGGATTATGGAACGGACTATGTGCCGTATTAGAATTAAGTAGAACCATCGCAATTAATGATGTCTGGACGTGTGGAAACTAAATGGCGCAATGGACTGATTTAATTCCGATACAGCAGTCGACTACGGAAAGGAGCATAGAGGTATTGCAATTAAAGTCACTCTCGACATGTGGAAACGAAATAACGTCGGCACATTGGCAACCTAATTGAGTTGCAATATTGTGGATATGGAACTGACTGTGTGCCGTATCGTTTAGAAGTGGAGCCATCGTAATTAGTGTCGTCACTGAACGTGTGGAAACTAAATTGTTCTCTTGGACATTGTAGATGTGTGGCAAAACTAAAGCTATACTACATTACTGCATAATATACTAAGCAGAAAGGAAAGGAAACCCACTTTTGAAGGCTCTGACGTCACACCAAGTGAATGCAACATTCAAACTACAAAGGATAAATAAAAAGAATAAATAACATGTCTGAAGCCAAGATGAGGCCAACCAGTCATGGAGGTAGTAAAATAGCCTCTATGATTAGAAAGGCTAAAGCTGAAAAGGCAGGCTTAATGGTACGCCTTGCCAATTTCAATAAAAAGCAAGAGCTTGAGAAACAACAAAGAGATTTGGAATATGAGACTGCCCTTGCCAATTTAAATAAAAAGCAAGAGCTTGAGAAACAACAAAGACATTTGGAATATGAGACTGCCCTTGACAATTTAAATAAAAAGCAAGAGCTTGAGAAACAACAAAGAGATTTGGAATATGAGACTGCCCTTGCCAATTCAAAGAAAAAACAAGAGCTTGAGAAACAACAAAGGTATTTGAAATATGAAACATTGGAATTGGAAAACAGACAAGCCAAGCAAGCAGCCAAGCAAGCATCATCGATAAGAGTCATTGAACCGGCCAATGAATATCACAACAATGGTGCTGATTATGTGTTGATTTCAGCCCCAAGGTGTGCGAGCACAAAATACATAAAGCCTCCCTTGAACTTTGCAAGCCATGGTCAGAGTCCAGAGGAAAGGACAGCTATGATGATGAGGAGGACAAGTCGACCCCCATTTATGTCCCCTCCAGCGAGTGGATGATGAAGAACCACCTGCTGGATCCTTCCCAGAGGGTTCCTCAGAATAAAGACAAAGAAGACGGCGTCGATGATGACGTTGATGATGAGGAAGAAGAGGACGACAAAGCGAGCGCGCCTCATGTTCCCTCCAAGGAGTGGACGGTGGAGGGTGACCTGCTGGGTCCTACCCAGAGACTTCCTCCGAATGAACCAGATGACAATGGTGAGGAAGAAGACGGCGTCGATGATGACGTCGATGATGAGGAAGAAGAGGACAACAAAGCGGGTGCGCCTCACGTTCCCTCCAAGGAGTGGATTGTTCCTCAGACAGTTCCTCCGAATGAACCAGATGACAATGGTGAGGAAGAGGACGGCGTCGATGATGACGTCGATGATGATGAAGAAGAAGATGACGACAAAGCGGGCCCGCCTCACGTTCCCTCCAAGGAGTGGATTGTTCCTCAGACAGTTCCTCAGAATGAACTAGACGATGATGATGATGATGGTGGTGAGGAGGACGGCGTCGATGACATCGATGAGGAAGAAGAGGACGGCGTCGATGAGGAGGGGAACCAAAACGCTGGATGGGCGGAAGCCATGGCTAAGATCCTGGGAAAGAAGACCCCAGAGAGTAAACCCTCCATCCTACTGAAGAACAAACAGCTGGACAAGCTGAAGGAGAAAAAGAAACAGGTTGACAAGAAACGGACCTGGGAGATGATGTGTAGAGACAAACCTGACCTGGTCAAAGACAGAGGGATGGAACGAAATCTAGAGAGAATTGCTACCAGGGGGGTGGTGCAGCTGTTCAACGCTGTGAAGAAACAAGCTTATCAAGTGAAGCCCATGGAAGCCCATGGTGTTACCGGGGCCGGTGATGGCCAAACACTTTTGTATATGCCAGTTTCCAAGAGGAGAAACTACAAAAGACGACGGCGTAAATGAAACCTGGGGAAGAATGGCTGAAACCTCCCGACCGACTTACCGCAGAAAGTCCTGACGACCCCGATGGAGAGTCACGACCAGTGGACATTGGCTGTATGCCTATCAGAGCTATAGGGCTCTGTTGAACTTTGAATATACATTGGCTATAAGCCTATCAGAGCTATATGGCTCTGTTTGTTAAAACAAAAACAAAAAAAACACTTTGAATATTATCATTGAGTTACCTTGACTGTTATTTGAAGTACTAATTAATTTGTTCTTCCCATGCACAGGGACAACAAGCGAAAACCAGAGCCCCAGTCAAGCTTCTTCGTGTTTAGAACTATGATTTGAAATAGATTATTATTGAGGATTGCCAGCTATAATGAACACTCACCCGACCATGTTATTTGTTTTGTAATTGTGTAGGCACAATTAGGGGCCGGGGTAAAGGCCAAATGAGTGTTCTTGTTATAGATTATTATTATTATTAGTATTATTATTATCTATATATTATATTATATATTAGAACTATGCACTGTTTAGACTGTCTTATTTATGTTTGGACACTAGAGGGCTCACCACCCATTACAGCCCACTCCTATAAATAGCCAAGGTGATCACTGCAATCTTTGTGCACCTGTGATGAGGATACAATTTTCTACCTGTTTCACTGTTGGATCTGACCTTGGGGAGCAATTGACAACTGTTCTGTTTAAACCCTTCATTCACTATCATTTACCGTTGGACAACAATAAACCCTGTAAACCGTAAGAGGAGCAACTTTGGACATTCAATTCATTCAACATCACAACTTTGGGACTGAGTAAAATAATTAATTGCGGGTGCATCGTGGACGCTTGTCGATTCACTGGGGAGCGACAAGCGGCCACCACAATCTGTATGTTGCGTATGTCATTAATGTCATTATGAATTGAAAATGGGGGACCCTGATGTAAACAAGACGAAAATCTTTCTCTGGTCTGCATCCCCTTAACAATTGTGTGTATTGAGCCATACTGTATTGTACCCATTCTGCAATCTGTTAATAAAGTTTTCAATCAATCAACCAATCAATCAATCAATGCTCACCTGCAGCGAGGGGGACGCGGACCCTATGAGCAGACCCAGGGACTGGGCTACCAGGGCGGTGGAGGTGGAGAGAGCCATGAAGAGCAGGAAGCGAGTTGCTTCGGGAGGCTGGTCTGTCATCCAGTACACTATACTGCAGTACATCATGGGACATAAGACCTACGGGAACAAAAGGAAGGACATTGTATGGATATCAAGCTGCTGCGGTCAGGCAAGCGCCTATGTACACACGCTACGTGTATAGTATAGTTTAGATATAGTAAGTATAACATAATGACAGAGTTAAAATTGTATATTGTATAATAGTGTTATACCTGTTTTTTTTTCTATGTCTATTTTATTATTGTATTATGCACAATCAATGCGGGCATGACCACCCGCATTTCACTGTATACCCTGGTATGTATGTGACAAATAAACCTCTTGATTCTTGATTCTTCTTGGGTTGTGTATAGTCATACTTTTATTTTATTTTATTTCAGCTGTGTTTAACCAATTCAGATTGAGGTCAATTAAGAACGACGGCCTGGTGAGAGGACAAAAGGTCCTGGTGAGAGGACAAACGGTCCTGGTGAGAGGACGAAGGGTCCTGGTGAGAGGACAAACGGTCCTGGTGAGAGGACAAAAGGTCCTGGTGAGAGGACAAACGGTCCTGGTGAGAGGACAAAAGGTCCTGGTTAGAGGACAAAAGGTCCTGGTGAGAGGACAAACGGTCCTGGTGAGAGGACAAAAGGTCCTGGTGAGGTGAGAGGACAAACGGTCCTGGTGAGAGGACAAACGGTCCTGGTGAGGTGAGAGGACAAAGGGTCCTGGTGAGAGGACAAAGGGTCCTGGTGAGAGGACAAAGGGTCCTGGTGAGAGGACAAACGGTCCTGGTGAGAGGACAAAGGGTCCTGGTGAGAGGACAAACGGTCCTGGTGAGAGGACAAAAGGTCCTGGTGAGAGGACAAAAGGTCCTGGTGAGAGGACAAAAGGGCCTCTCGAATGGTAACAGAAAAAGAGGACAAAAACGAATTAAAATTAATAAAATAGAAAAAAGACAGACGATACTGCTGGGAACATAATCTCTTATCATTACAGAAGATTTTGGTATTTATTTCCTGTAGTACAATGTAGTACCATGTAGTACCTTATAAGACTGTGTACTACCTTATAGTACCATGTAGTAACCTGTAGTACTATGTAGGGATGCTCGATATTGGCTTTTTTACCGATACCGATATTCCGATATTGTCCAACTCTTAATTTCCGATACCGATATCAACCGATACCGATATATGCAGGGTTTCCCCCCCCCAAAAAACTGAATAATTTCAGGTAACTAATAATTTCACTGGATATATATATAACAAATATTGTTGTTATTGTTTTTTTTTTTTTTTTAAACCGATACCGATATTTTCCGATATCACATTTTACTGCCGATATCGGCCGATAATATCGGACATCCCTAGTACTATGTTGTACTTAGGGATGCTCGATATTGGGGTTTTTACCGATACCGATATACCGATATCCAACTCTTAATTTCCGATACCGATATCAACCGATATCAACCGATACCAATGGGTCCCCCCCCCCCCCCCAAAAATGGAATAATTTCAGGTAATTAACATTACATATCTCTTGTTGTGGAATTAACACAACATTATGCATACTTTTGACAATAAATAAAATCAGAATTTGTTCTTACTTGCTTGCCTGGGTAAATAAAGGTTATAGAAATGTAAAAAAATTAATTTTAATTTAAAACCGATACCGATATTTTCCGATATCACATTTTAATGCCGATATCGGCCGATAATATCGGACATCCTTAGTTGTACTATATGCTTTATTATAGTCTCATTCATTCAAGTGGTGATAATTAATTGTATATGTTCAAATGCCTAGTGTGGATGAAACCATGAATCCCAGGACAATCAAATGGGAAAAAAAAGTATATTTCTGGTAGAGGAAGGTTGTAAATTGGCTACATATTGACTGTAACACAACACAAGGGTTAAGTACAGTAACAAAAAAGTAGTTTTGTGTTACAAAACCAATTCTTACTAAAGTCTGACCTGGAGTGGTATGTCGGCCATGGTCTTGGCCAGGTAGTAGGCCTCCAGGCTGTACCAGTGGTTCTGATGTTCCCTCAGGAACACAGACATCTCCAGCGGAACTGTAGGAATGAATGAATGAATGAATGAACAATTCATAGTGACATTTATGAAATACACAACATACATGACATCATGACATTTATGGCATAGGGACATACATGACATACAGGTATATAGTACTGTTACATTTGTGACATATACGATATGCAAATATACAATACTGTTACCCATAGATCCTAACAGAGATTATATACATATGATGGGGAGGAGACTGTACATTGGGAGGGGGTGGGTGGGTGGAAAAAAATATACATACGGTGGGGAGGAGACTGTCTATTAGGAGGGGGTGGGGGGGGGGGGGTTAGACATCTACGGTGGCCAGTTTCGAATTGCAGCCTCCCGTAGGTGCTCTTTAAGAGCGGTTTTGAATGTGGCTAGGGATTCACACCTTTTTACGGCTGTGGGTAGGGCGTTCCACATTGTTGTGGCATAATTGCGAAATGTGAGTCATAAGGGTTTTCCCAATTAAAGGTGCTGTAAGTGGTATTTTTTGTGGTCAAAGGAACACGCCAACTTTTTGGAAAATTTGCTTATTTGCCATCTACCCCGGAGTTAGACAAGCAGATACATACCCTTTTCTTCTCTGTGCATGCATTCAGGATAGGGAACAGCCGCGCCGTTAGCCTAGCTTAGCGTCATTCACTGAAAGTAGGGCTGCCCAGTTAGCCTAGTTCCCAACAGTCACAAAATACACTCCAAATACAAAAAAAATTAAACGTTCCTGTAAACTTGTTGTGACCTGGTGTGTATTTACCACGTGGAGAAATAAAAAAATGTAATTAGACATTTTCGTTTTCTAAGCAGATATACTCTGAAATGTTTTTTGCCCAACCACTGCTGACTGGGCACAGTGATTTCACGCATCACCTCAAAAGCCCTGTTGTAACTATAGAAACTGTAGCTAAACAATGAAGACACTTTTACTATTATTTTTCAAGAAATATTGCCAAGCCACATTTGCTTACTGCTTACAGATTATTTTAATTGTTTCAATGACACATTTGCTTAAATCTAGTTGTTCTTATTTTTGCAGTGTGGAGTTCTCTCTCCTGATTGGATACCAGACTGGGAGACCTATGTTACTGACCAAACACTCTATATCAGTGATGGCTGTCCGAACGTAGAGCTATTATTTTAACATGTACAGTAGACCACTTATTTTAACAAAGAAAAAATTACCACTTACTGCACCTTTACTTGAAAACAACAACAACAACAACAACAACAACAACAACAACAACAACAACAACATCATCAACAACAACAACAGCAGCAACATCATGCCCCTCCCCCCAGACACAGAGTCTTACAGGTGAGGACGGTGGGCATCAGGGCGGTGAACATGAGGAACAGCATTGAGAAGAAGAGGAAGCCCATGTTGTTGGAGACCTTGCTGGCGTCGTTGCCGCTGTTCAGATACAGCAAGCCAATCAGGACCCCGATGATCAGGTGGGACATCACCCTGACGCGAGTCAGCACCTTAACAAGACACATACACAGTAGTTACATCACCCTGATTTGGTCTTCAAAAAAGTATTTTTCCAAGAGTCTTGAGAAAGAGGGGTGGTCTTATAATCAGGGTCGTCTTATATTGGTACCAGTACGGTAGGTCTCTTAAACGACTTTGATTCAGCATAAAAGGCAAATACTTGTCAAGTAAATAACTTACCATGTCCCTCTGTATAGTAATGACGTTCCTTTTGAAGAGGATGCAAAACTGTGTGAAGGTACTCGTGGCAAAGCTGTGTTTCTCAATGATGCCCGTGTCCTGTGAAGAGAAAGTACAGACTCAGGAACCGACCTGGAGAGAAAGTACAGAGTGACTCAGGAACCGACCTGGAGAGAAAGTACAGACTCAGGAAGAGACCATATCAATAGTTAGAGCATTAGAAGACTGCAGTTTATTGTCTAAAACCCATGTGTAACGCTGCACCTTATTGTTTAAAACCCAGTTATAATCCTGCAGTTTACTGCTTAAAACCCAGTTATAATCCTGCAGTTTATTATTTAAAACCCAGTTCTAATCCTGCAGTTTATTGCTTAAAACCCAGTTATAATCCTGCAGTTTATTATTTAAAACCAAGTTCTAATCCTGCAGTTTATTGTTTAAAACCCAGTTCTAATCCTACAGTGTATTGTTTAAAACCCAGTTATAATCCTGCAGTTTATTGCTTAAAACACAGTTTTAACCCTGAAGTTTATTGTTTAAAACCTAGTTCTAATCCTGAAGTGTATTGTTTAAAACACAGGTCTAATCCTGCAGTTATACAGTTTTAACCCTGCAGTTTATTGTTTAAAACACAGTTCTAATCCTGAAGTGTATTGTTTAAAACACAGTTCCAATCCTGCAGTTACACAGTTTTAACCTGCAGTTTATTGTTTAAAACACAGTTCTAATCCTGCAGTTTATTGGTTTTGGTATGGTTTGTGTTCTTTCAATAAAGTCCAGCAGGGGGAGATGTGCTCTCGCTGGCCTCTCCACCCATTTCCTGTATTCATGCTAAGGATTTTGTTTCGTAGCCGCAGTTTGCGGAGACGCTCTCTGATTGGCCACTGACGTTTCTGGTCATGTGACATGTGCGCCCAATCGCGTGACGCCTGTGTATTTGCCCATTTCCGCCTCGAACAGCATGCAAACTACCTAACGCCTACTCAGTGGCGAATCCTTATGGAAGCCAACGGAAGCCATGCCTCCCTAATATTAAAATATGAATTAATATCAAATATGAAATATGAAAAAAAAAAAAAAAAAAAAAAATGTAATATAGTTTACATTCTTTTTCATCTGTGCATCTGTGTTATAATTTTTTATTTTTTTTTAAATGTCTCCCTCTTCTCCTTCTCACTCCCTCTAACACACTGTCAGACTCACTGTGCTCACTGCAGCTAGTATAGGAGAGAGGCAGGGGGCAGGTCTCTTTCTCCAGGCTTCCAGCATTATAGAGTCCAAATCCGATCCTAGCCAATCAGATTCGAGCTGACTGCCACACCCTAAAAGTTTAAAACAGGGCTGGGAGGAAGACACTCAGCATATTTTCCCCTCTGCACTCTGAACATTGTATTAACCCGTAACTGTTCCAACGGGCCGAACATTGCCCCGATCCTCGCGAGATTAAATCCACGGGGACCTCTCGGACCTCAGGAACGCCCTGCTTCACATTCACACAGTTCCATTCACACCTGGGAACTGCCCAGTACAACCACAGTTGACACAATTGGCCACTGAGCAACTCCACTGGAGCAGTTAGGGGCTAAGTGCCTTGCTCAAGGGCACTTCAGCGGTTGGTGTTCCTGCCGGTCCCGGGGATCGAACCGGCAACCTTCCGGTCACAAACCCACTTCTCTAACCTTTAGGCCACCGCTGCCCCACGTATCAACACATGTTTGATGAATGCAGGTTACCGTACCAACAGTCATGTGCATTCCCCTGGAATACTCAAACTCAGTAACGCGATTGGATTACTATCAATCAGGGCTACTTTTGAGGTTCCTTTGACTCCAGAATCCATTCGATATTAAGTTACAAAGTCTTCAAAGTCACAGATGACAAGGGTGTCATCATCATCTACGGCTAGTTTAAACTGCAATTCAACTTAATTCATAATCGATAACTGTGGTAAAAAGTTATCTCAAGATGTGTCCAATTACGTGTGTGTGTGTGTGTGTGTGTGTGTGTGTGTGTGTGTGTGTGTGTGTGTGTGTGTGTGTGTGTGTGTGTGTGTGTGTGTGTGTGTGTGTGTGTGTGTGTGTGTGTGTGTGCGTGTGTGCATGCGTGCATGCCTGTGTGCGTGCCTGTGTGCGTGTGCGTGTGTGTCTGTGTGTGTGTGTGAAGAATCCTAGAATTTGGCTCTCCCTGAACGTCAGCAAAACAAAGGAGATGATTGTGGACTTTAGGAGGTCGGGGGTCAGGGACTACAGCGTCCTCAGCATCGATGGGGCACCGGTTGAGAGAGTGAACAGTTTTAAGTACCTCGGAGTCCACATATCCGAGGACTTGACATGGACCACACACATTGACAGTGTTGTGAAGAAAGCCCGACAACGCCTCTACTTCCTCAGGCGCCTAAGGAAGTTCCAAGTCAGTCAGAAGATCCTTAAGAACTTCTACTCATGTACAATAGAGAGCATCCTGACTGGCAATATCACCTCCTGGTTTGGGAATAGCACCGCACAAGACCGTAGCAGACTACAGAGAGTGGCCCGTTCAGCCGAACGCACAATTGGAGGGGGGCTTCCCACTCTCCAGAACATTTACAACAAGCGGTGCAGGGGTAAGGCTAAGAGAATTATCAAAGACTCCAGCCACCCAAACAACTGCCTCTTTGAACTGCTGCGGTCAGGCAAGCGATACCGGAGTCTCATGGCAAGCACAGAAAGACTCAGAAAAAGCTTCTATCCCCAGGCCATCAGGATGCTCAACGAACAATAACACTATGTAACAACCATCAAATGCACTCACAGCACACACATCCACACGCACACACTCACTTTAAACAAACAACTCACTGCAGCACCCACTTTACACACTTTAGAACACCTAAACACACTTTATATTTATTGGTAAAGAATTTGCACTACAACCCATACCTCATTACACCTTACTGTAAATTTTACCTAAATTGTACCTCATCCCATTTCTGCTTTGCACTATATAGTATATTGTATATTAGTATTGTTGTGAAGGGCCAGATTAAAGCTGAGAATCTACATTTATTGTTTTATATACCTTGTATATTATTTATATATACACGTTATATCCCTTTAAGCCTGCGTTCGAATCCTAGTAATATTCGCTTTCCTTATGGATAATGCCCCCTGACGGCAGCGCCAGGCAGTCTCGCACTCAGACAGGTTCAAGGGCGAGTCTGGGCAAGTCAGGACATGCCCTTGGCAGCGCATTGATTCCGGGCAAGTGGTTAGGTTTGGGCACTAGAAAGCCCCTTAAGTATATATATGGCAGCAGGTTGCGAACAGCTGTAGAGTTCATCCAGTTCATACGTTCATCAAGCTCGTTCATCCAGTAATGTAGTGAGAAGCAGTTCGTCTAACAGAGCGTTGAGAACCACGTGCGAAGTGAATAGTAAAAGTGTCAGATTTAATGCAGTACGTCAAGTTCGACTTAGCTTAAAGGATAACTCCACTATTTTGGGAAATTAGCTTATTTAACATCTTCCCTGGAGTTAGACAAGAAGATGCATACCTTTTTTGTCTCTGTGCGTGCATTTTAGCTTTGGAATAGATGCTCCGTTAGCATAGCTTAGCTCATCACTGGAAGTGAGGCAGGACAGTAGCCTTACAGTGCCTTACAGTGTATTGCAAGGTCTGACATTGACCCAAACTTGATATGCATGACCTTGGTGGGCTCTAGGTCAACTTCCTGAAAAGGGGGGTCAATGTCAGACCTTGCAATCAAAAGTTAGGGGCGCACTGAAATTATGGCAAGGGTTATTAGCCCCCTAACTTTTGATTGCAAAGTCTGACATTGACCCCCTTTTCAGGAGTTGACCTAGAGCCCACCAAGGTCATGCATATCAAGTCAGACCATGCAATACACTGTAAGGCACTGTAAGGCTACTGTCCCTGCCTCACTTCCAGTGATGAAGCTAAGCTATGCTAACGGAGCATCTATTCCCAAAGCTAAAATGCACGCACAGAGACAAAAAAGGTATGCATCTTCTTGTCTAACTCCAGGGAAGATGTTAAATAAGCTAATTTCCCAAAATAGAGGATTTATGTTATCTTTAATGTGAAGTAAAGAGTCGTTAATTATTGTGTATCGTGCCAACAGCAGTTCGTTCGTGTGCAGCATTACCCAGCAGTTCGTTCGTTTAGCTAGTGGACCTTAGCCAGGGTGCGTGGACTAAATACATTGGTGCCAGTACCCGAGGAGGCCTAGTCGGAGAACCTACTGGACAGGTGCACCTTGGAACCGACGGCGGCGATTGCAGAACCAGTATTGGTTGGATTATATTGATTGTGGAACGTACTACCTGGAGAAGAGCATCGTTAATACCCACTGTCGTTGGATTTAACCACCTTGAGGATCTACATTGGGGCTGGCCTCATGGACCGAGGCTAGCTGGCTATCATCATTGCTATCGTGCAATTGGATTACAGTTATTGTTTTTGATGCTGAGCTTTGGATTACAAGTACTGGATTCTGTACGTGAACCCCCTTCTTCTTCAATTGATCAGACTGAGTATCCGAACATTCCTCTCTCCTCCAGAGCTTACAACTCTGGGAGGAACCCATTGTCTCCAGCGGGTACCAGCGTTGCCCCCTATAATTGCCATCCTACGCCAGGCGGCGTTAGCCTAGTACCCCATCGTAGGAATTATTCTATTTCCACTGACTTATGCTACTGACTGACTTATGCATATTCTTCGCCATACAAGCGCGACCCTAATTCTCATATCTGTACATTTACTGCATAATAATAAATACCCTCAATGATATTTCTTTGTCAGTGCCGTGTTATTATGAGTGTCTGCATATTTAGATGTACTGTCTGGCCAGTAATACTAAGTACATAACTAGCAGTGGTTTAATCTATCACAATCTTTAATACAGTCAGGGTTTTGTAACCCCTCAGTTACAAGTATATTGTATGGTAACTCAGTTACTTCTACTCTGCATTGAACATTGTACATATGTACATACTGAACACTTGTGCCTACGTACGTTGACTTCTATTTATATACTTGCTATACTTATTTTATTTTATTTTATACTTATCTATTTTGGTCTAGCACAGTCTCTGGAGCGTAACAGAAAGAAGCATTTTGTATAAAAGTATTCTGTACTTCTGTATGACAACTAATAAATAAACTTGAACTTGAAACTTGGCTGTACGTTTGACTACAGTCTAGAAGAAGCCTTTACAACCAAAATATAGTATCAACTGTTAGAGCATACCATATCACAACTGGGCTACAACTGTAAACTTTTGGTCTTCATATTTGGAAGCCTGGGTCATGTTCATAAGTTGGGTGTTAGAGGCCTTCAGATGGCCGGTCTTCCGAAGAGAAGAGCCAAAACAGTTAGCAAGATATTGCTCAGTGTCAGCTATTATTGGCAAGCCGCACAATTTGGAGAAGAACGCTGCTATCTGTATCCATGAGCTGTGTGTTGATTGTCAGGTTCATCATCCATGTGTGTGTGTAACTTTGGTTGCCATTGTCAATTTGGAATCAGAATAACCCACAGGGGAAGTACATACACCGGAAATTCTACCCCACAGACACTTTCGGCAGTAGTTCTTTACCAGGCTTTATCTCACAGAGATAAAACTGGGAACAAGGTTACTCACGATGTGACACTGGGAACAAGGTTACTCACGCTGTGAGGACACTGGGAGGAGGAGTCGCTTTTGTCACTGGAGTTCTTCTTGCCCCCTTCTGAGCACAGACCGCCCTGGACGGCCTCGAACAGCACCGGGTTCAGGTCCCCGTACTCCCCTGACGCCACCTCGATGACTGGTGATGACACGGAGAGGACACGTTAGGAAAGGAAAGGAAAGGAAAGGAAGGGAAAGGAAAGGAAGGGAAAGGAAAGAAAGGAAAGGAAAGGAAAGGAAAGGAAAGGAAAGGAAAGGAAAGGAAAGGAAAGGAAAGGAAAGGAAAGGAAAGGAAAGGAAAGGAAAGGAAAGGAAAGGAAAGGAAGGGAAAGGAAAGGAAGGGAAAGGAAAGGAAAGGAAAGGAAAGGAAAGGAAAAGGAAAGAAAGGAAAGGAAAGGAAAGGAAAGGAAAGGAAAGGAAAGGAAAGGAAATGAAAGGAAAGGAAAGGAAAGGAAAGGAAAGGAAAGGAAAGGAAAGGAAAGGAAAGGAAAGGAAAGGAAAGAAAGGAAAGGAAAAGTGTATTGTTTTATTGTGTCATTTTCAGTGTTGGGCAAGTTACCTTTAAAAAGTAACTAGTTACAGTTACTAGTTACTTCTTCCAAAAAGTAACAAAATTACTCACTCAGTTACAAATGATAAAAGTAACTAGTTACTTCAGAAAGTAACTATTGCATTACTTTCAAGTAATTTTTTTACATAAACAACATACACAAATCTAAACTATTTTAATGTTGCTGTGGGACAAAGTGAGACTAGCCTCGAATCAAATGCCATGTATGTAGATATTATAATTACTATGTTTATATAGTGGATCATACAAATACAAACACAATAGATGTTTTGGAACTTTGATATGTATTGCCCCTCAACAGGCCACAACTGGGCAACATTAAATTATGCTTGTTAAGCACTATACCAAAAATAAATAACAAATATATACTGATTGGTTGAACATTTTAATTAACAGATTGCAGAATGTGTACAGTCAGGGGTGTAGCTCCAGATTCTGGGCCCCCATGAACGAATGTATTTGTAGGCCCCCAGTGAATGCGAGCGCTAGCGCGTTAGGCTCGCGACGCGGATTTTTTTTGGGCCATTTTTTTATTGATTAAAACGCATAATATGGTTTTTACCTATACATTCGGATCAGCAGTTCAGCACCTGCACTGTTGGTGGGTGAGCCTAGTAAAGGATGTCACATTGCGTTCATCTTCAATGCAATGCAATAGTCTACCAAAGCCCCCCCTCTCTCTCTATATATCTCACACACACACACACACACACACACACACACACACACACACACACACACACACACACACACACACACACTTAACAAACATAGTATCAATGAGAGCATCAATAATACACCTACTAGACACAGTGATGTCTAGTAAAAAAATTTTTTTTTTTTTTGGGCCCCCTTCCAGTGCTGGGCCCTTGGAATCATCCTAAGCTACCCCCCCCCCAGCTACGCCCCTGTGTACAGTACAGTACAGCTCAATACACACAATTGTTAAGGGGATGCAGATCAGAGAAAGACTTTTGTCTTGTTTACATCAGGGCCCCCCATTTTCAATTCATGACATTTATGACATACACAACATACAGATATAAGAATCTAATCTAATCATCTAAACAAATCTAATCATGACATTTAAGACATGCATGACATACAGATATATATATCTCTGAGCACCTGAAGACTGTGCTATTAAACCAGGAAGTGCAGCACTATGTCAGCAGAGTAGAGCCTCCACTACTGCAGTGCCCTGCGCTGCAACTGCAACACAACTAACACAAGAGTGAACAAAAAACGCTCATGCTTGACTGCTTGACTGCTCGCTTGTGTTGTTCGTTGGATTCGTTTTTGATTATTTGGGCTCGCCAAACAAACGATCAAAACGTACACGGACCTGCGCACCGCAGTCTCAACCTGACTGAACTTGCTTGTGTTGTCGCTGTGTCCCAGACTCTGGATGCTTTCAAACACCCGCCCACCTCTACCTCTGATTGGCTTACCATGACATTTTACTCAACCTCAGCCAATCGCACGCTGCCCACTAACAAGGAAGAACAGTATGCCTCTCGGCGCAGAGATCTGTCTGATGAAAAAAACAGCTTCAATCTTAGTAACGCGCCGCATTTTTTGGCAGTAACGGTAACAGCGTTATTAAGATTGGAAGAGTAATCCGTTAGATCCGTTAGATTACTCCCACTTAGGGCATTATGGGGTAGAACACATAGTAGCATACTACAAGAACCTAGGGGTCCACAAAGACGACTTCAAACTGGAAATGGTAACAAGTAACAACAGATGAGGTACTCAAAAAACTGAGCGCCCTCCAACCTAACAAGGCCACTGGCCATGACAACATCCCCTCCAAATTCCTCAGAGACTCAGCAGCCGCCATCACCCCAGTCATCACACACATAATAAACCTCTCCATAAAACAGGGACACGTCCCCAAGGACTTCAAAATCGCGAGAGTGACTCCTCTGCACAAAAAAGGCAGTAAATTAGACCCAGGCAACTACCGCCCTGTTTCTATCCTTACCTCCATCTCGAAAGTCATGGAAAAAATTGTATACGAACAGGTCGAAAAATACCTCGCGGAAAAAAATCTAATCTACGAATTCCAATCTGGCTTCAGAACATCCCACTCCACTGACACATGCCTTCTCTATTTAAACGACCACATCAAACAAGAGGTGGACGCGGGGCAAATACTGCGGCATGGTCATGCTGGACCTACAAAAGGCCTTCGACACTGTCAATCACACCATTCTGATTGACAAGCTAAAAGCAATTGGTTTTGATAGTCTATCAGTGAGCTGGATGCAATCCTACCTGGAGGGGAGAGAGCAGATGGTGGAGGTAAACGGTACCCTATCCCCCCCCCCTCACAGTAAGCTGTGGTGTTCCACAAGGAAGCATACTAGGTCCGCTACTGTTCCTAATTTATGCAAATGACATGTCGTCAGCTTGTGACTGCAACTTGTTCCTGTTTGCGGACGACTCAGCCCTGCTGGTCTCTGACAAGAACAAGTTACAGGTTGAAAAAACCCTCAGCTCAGAACTAGGCAAAATCTGCATATGGCTCACTGATAACAAACTATCATTACACATGGGCAAAACAGAGTCCATTCTCTTCGGTTCAAATAACAAACTCAGCAAGACCGACGGCTTCTCAGTTACAGTGGGTGACAATATTGTCACGAGGAAAGAAGATATTACCTACCTGGGTTCCATCCTAGAGGCAAATCTTTCCTGTGACAAAATGGCATCCAATGTAATAAAAAAACGTCAACCAACGAACTCGATTCTTGTACCGGATCTCCTCACTGGTAAACAAGAATACCCTGAAGACTCTGGCAGGAGCACTCATTCAAGGGTACTACGACTATGCTTGCACCTCATGGTACCAAAGCACCTCAAAGGCGCTAAAAACAAAATTACAAACATCTCAAAACAAACTGGTCAGACTACTGCTTGACCTTACTCCTAGAACCCACCTCACCCCTGCCCACTTTGACAACTTAGGATGGCTTAGAGTAGACGACAGAGTACAGCAACTTGCAATGGGCCTGGTCTACAAGATACACTACACGACCAAGGTAGATGTCAAAATACTTCCCAAAGGTCAGTGAATACCACGATCACAACACCGGAGGGAGCTCCACAAATCATGTTAAACCCAGATTCGGCTCAAACAAGGGACTAAACACGTTTCGCAATTATGCCACATCAATGTGGAACGCCCTACCCAAAGCTGTAAAGGAATGTGAATCACTACCCACTTTCAAAAACACTCTCAAAAACTGCAATTCGAAACTGGCCCCTGTAAATGTCCTAACACAACCCCCTCCAATGTACAGTAAATTACCAAGTATGGTCTTGTCAATATTCCAATGTACAGTTTTGTTTGTACAGTTGTACAGTGTACAGTGTCCCCCACCCACCCCTCCTACCCAACCCCCCCCCCCCCCCCCCACTCCTTATTCCCATCACTTAATTTGGCATTGTCTGTTTTAACTGTCAAAATTCGATGTTTTAAGCGGCTGTCTTGGTCAGGCTTCCCTTGGAAAAGAGATCATTGTGTCTCAATGGGACTGACCTGGTTAAATAAAGGCTAAATAAAATGAAACCAATCACAATCCTCCAGGGCGGCGCTAAGCGACAGCACCCTTTGCAAAATAGTGTCACAGACAGCGGAAGGGGAGGAGAATTCAGACTGAAACAGTCGGCCAATGGCAGCTTATACCCACCGTCTATATCCTGTGAGTCTGACTCATTGTAGGTAATTTGCCAGAGTATACAGTGAAATATCACATTTGTCAGTATCCTTACAGTTGACTTGCTGGCACTGTGGAGGATTAATGGTTTAGAATTCCTTGGCACTGAGTGAGTGGAGGCCATTTGATATATTGACTGCTGGCTGTTAGACTCTCTGTCTTGTTCTTTTGGCTTCCTCGGAATGG